>NW_018397260.1:2823305-2926601 GCF_002168275.2 Theobroma umbraticum | reverse complement strand
GCTATTAATACTCTACATTGTGCCTTGACTCCTACTGAATTTAACAAAGTGTCAAGCTGCACCATTGCCAAACAAGTTTAGGATAAACCTAAAATTATTCATTAAAGGACTTCGCCAATCAAGGAATCCAAAATTACTTGTGAGAGGCTAAAGGCTTAAATGCTATCACTCTTGATGAGATCTGTGGATCACTTTTTACTCATGAGCTTAAAAAAGGAAAAAAGAGACAAAAGAGAAGCCAAAAAGAGAAAAAAAAGCATTACCTTGAAAGTGAGCACTCTTGAAAAAAAGCTGCAAAATCTATCATGCAATGATGATGAATAGTTTGTTAGCTTTAAAATTATTATAGGTTTAATTATGACCAAATGATGAAATTTGCTTGAACAGTATTTGAGTAATCCTTAATAATTTCTTGAAATGATTTAACTCCCTTACATTTGCTCCTACATAGACACAAGCTTGACTCTTGAAGTTATTGAACTATATTTATAAGCTTGTATGACTTAGGTGTATGAGTGCTTATGATTCTCATTCATTAAAGTCTAATTTAAAGATCAAAGAAAAATCTAAATGCACTCATTAAGGGAGAATTTTGAATATCTTGTTTAATGATGAAAAAGAAAAAGGAGAGAAGGAAGACTAAGCTAAATAGAGCTTGATATGTCTTCATGTTTAATTTATGTGTGTGATGCTTGGTTTTGGTTTTGTTGAATATTATGTAAAGAAAACTAGATGCATTGACTAAGGGAGAGCAACTCATTATGCATAAAGATTTGAAGCATTCATATTGAACATAGACATTGCACTCTTAATCTAGGACTGTTTTGTCCTCATCAAAAATAAAAGACAGATAATATTGACTCTATATATTTTTTATGACTCTCATTCTTTGGTGTCTAATTATATTGTTTAAGTGCTCAGGAGAAAGCTTAAATTCATTAATGTATTTGGTATTTAAAAGCAAGTCAAGATGCTTATTCAATTGTGAGATGGGTTAAATTGATTAAATGAGCAAAGAAGAAAGAGCTTTAATGAAGACATATTAGTTTTAATCGATTAACATAAGTCCTTAATTGATTAAAACAATTCTGGGTGTTACACTAAAGACAGACAGAAAGGTTTTAACTGGTTAACACAAGACGTAATTAGTTAAGCATGTGTTGAATACAAATAGAAGCCTCTCGCTCGGTTAACCAAGGGAGTTAGTTAGCTAAAATCCAAAAGTGAATATCCAAAATGAAGGTAGTCAAATTTGTGAAGAACAATTCAAGAAGCCTTTGATGACTAAATTATATCATGGCTATTTAAGGGAAATGGAAGATGAGCATTACCAAGCTTAGAGAAGAGTTAATCAAACAAAGAAAAGTTGGTGAACTGGTTGTTCTAGAAACAATAAGCTCTTCATCGATTAAAGTCTTACTTAATTGATTAATAGAGCAAAGCAGATTGCAAGATAGAGAAAACTTAATCAAATAAGAAGCATAGTTAGCCATCTAAAAGCTCACCATTAGAGAATTTGATTGTGAGACAGAGAAGACTTAATTGACTAAGAAGTATGGTTAACCAATTAAAAGCTCACTGACAGAATTTTAAATTTAGACACAAAAGGATAAAATAATGGCTAGAAACAGCTAGTTTCTGTCTCTAATGGCTAAAAGTAATTTTACAAGTATTTAAAACCTTTCCAATAGTCAAAAATCAGATACAGAAGTTATCCAAAGTGATTTTGAGCTTATTAGACTAAAAACCTTCTCTTTACATTTGTATTTCATTCCCATCTTTTGAAAAATTATTTGAGCTTAACTTTGTACATCTTAAATCAGCTAGGTGAGCAATTGTACTTCATCTTTTCTTCATTTCTTAATTACTTAAAGTGTGCAAGGCACTCTAAAAAGTTGATTAAGTTTGGGTTATCTTGGTTGTTGTTATAGGTTTTAACTTAGCCTTAGAAAAGTTAGTTTTGAGTTTTGGTTGATCTCAGAAAAAACTATTGTGAAAGGTTGTGGTTGAACCTGTGAAAAGCCATTGTAAAAGCTTTGTGAAAGCTTGAGATTTTTACTGATTTTAGTGAATTAGTTTGAAAATCCTTGATTGGGAGATCAAGGTAGTGGATATAGGTCAAGGGGACCAAACCACTATAAATCATTATGTTTTGTCTACCTTCTTTTGTTTTCTTCTTACTCTTAGCACTTAAATCATTCCTCCAACAAGCTTTAAACTTCCATTTTCAAATTCCTTTAATTAGCTTTTTACTTAAAAGGAATTTTAGTGTCATTCGAAAAGTGCTATTCAGCCCCCTCTAGCAAGCTTTTTGGGACCAACAGACTTGGCCATGGTACTTAGAAGATTCAGAAAGCTTATGGGACAAAGAAATAGAAGGCTTGGTAGGAAAAATTATCGAAGAGATCAAGGTTCTTCATGGAAAGTCAAAAACAAAAGTAATCCTAACAAAAATGATGATGTATTATGTTTTGAATGCAAGAAACTTGTTCAATTGATATCAGAATGCCCACTGTTCAAGGACGAAACTCCCAAGAAGAACAAAAATCAAAAAAAGCTATGGCAACAGTAACTTTGGTTTGACAGTGACACATTTAGTTTAGAAGTTCATAAAGAGAAAGTGAAAGAAAGAGCAAACCTCTGTCTACTAGCCAAAGATGATGAATTCGAGGTATCCTCTAATCTTTGTGAAATTTCAATTGATGAATTTCAAGAAGAACATGAATGATTATATGCTAAATTTGAAAAACTTAAATTGAAGTATAAGGTCTTAAAAAAGATTATATCTCTTAAGAATGAATTAGAAAACTTAAAACATGACTTTAATTCTATTTTTGAACGGAGAAATATTTTTCAAATTGAACTTGAACATTCAAAAACAGATTCTGAAATTTTGATGTTAGAACTTAAGAACTGGAATGAAGACTTGCAAAAGGCAATTAAAGAAAATGTTGCTCTGAAAGTCCTAACAAAAGAAACACTAAGAAGAAATATACACTTTGAAAAAATTCTCATGGTTTCTCATATAAGTGCTACATATGTGGAAAATAAGGTCATCTCTCTTATGAATGCTACCATAAAAGAAAACGTCCTCCTAAAACAAAAATGATTTGGGTGCCAAAAGGAACTCATGTTTTAACTAACCTTGAAAGACCAATCAAAGTATTGGTACCTATAAAGAAAGATTGACAATTTGTTTTGTAGGTTAAGCTAAACCAAAAAAACAGATGTCTAAAGGCTCAACTAAAAGAGAAGCAACCTTGGCATATGGATACTGGCTGCTCAAGGTATATGACAATTAATGAAATGTTGTTTGCTCCACTTGACAAGATGAAAGGTGGAACAATATCTTTCAAAGGTGACTCAAAAGGTAAAATTCATGAAGTAGGAACTATTGGTAGAAATTCTCAAGCTCAAATTAATCATGTTCTCTTTGTCAATGGTTTAAAGCATAATCTATTGAGTATAAGTCAACTGTGTGACAAAGGTTTTAAAGTATGTTTTGATTCTCATAAATGTGAAGTTATAGATATTAACACCAACAAAATCGCATTCATTGGAAACAAAATTAAAACCATGTATATAATTTTTCTTGAGGATCTTGAACTTGAATGTGAAACATGTTTCATGGTAAATACTGAGAATGAAAACTGGTTATAGTATCAAAGACTTGGACATGCAAGTATAGATACCATCTCAAAATTATTACGTAAAGATCTAGTTATTAGACTTCTTAAGATCAATTTTAAAATGATCAAATTTGTGCTGTATGTTTGTTTAGAAAACAAGTTAGAACTTCATTCAAAGCCAAAAAGGTCATATCAACCTCTAGACCAACTGAATTGTTGCATGTAGACTTATTTGGTCCAATTGACATAACTAGTTTAGGAGGTAAATCATATGGGTTCATTATAGTTGATGATTATTCTAGATACATATGGGTTTATTGACATAACTAGTTTAAGAGGTAAATCATATGGGTTCATTATAGTTGATGATTATTCTAGATACATATGGGTTTATTTTCTTGCTTACAAAAATAGTGCATTACCTACATTTTCCAATCACTATAAAATGATTCAAAATGAAAAAGGACTCGTCATTGTAAGTATTAGAAGTGATCATGGTGGTGAGTTTGAAGAAGATGAATTTGAAATCTTTTGCAATAGAAATGGCTTTGATCACAACTTTTCTACATTCAGAACACCACAACAAAATGGTGTTGTTGAATTGTACAAAAGGAGAAAACCAAATATTTCTCATTTAAGAGGTTTTGGAAGCAAATGCTTTGTTTTGAATAATGGAAAACACAACCTTGAAAAGTTTGATGCTAAGAGTGATGAAGCCATCTTTCTAGGATATGCATTAAATTTGAAAGCATATAGAGTTTTGAATAAAAGAACTTTAGTTATTGAAGAATCTATCTTGTCGTTTTTGATGAAACTAATGTTGTGCAAAAGAAAGTTATAGTTGATGATGATGATGATGATGATGTAGAAGATTTTGGAAAACAAATGGAAAAGATGAGCTTGGAAAATAAGAAAAACAATGGAAAAAATTATCAGGAATAAGCAGTAGAAGTTCCATTTCTTGAAAATCTTCAAAGAGTTGAAAACTAACACAATGATTTTCCCAAAAGTTGAAAATATGTCAAAGATCATCCACAAGAACAGATTATTGGTGACCTTTCAGAAAGTGTAAGAACATAAAGAGGACTCGGAAAAACTTGTGAATATTTAGCTTTCATCTCACAAAGTGAAGCTCAAATTGTTACTTGCATATGCATGTTTCATGAATTTCAAATTGTTCCAAAAGGAAGTAAAAAGTGCCTTTTTAAATGGTCTTATTAAAGAAGAAGTATATACCAAACAACCTCCTGGTTTTGAAGATTTTGAGAAATTTGATTATGTTTATCAATTGCACACAGTTTTATATGGACTAAAGCAAGCACCTAAAGCTTAGTACGAAAGACTTTCAAAATTTCTGGTTAAAAAATGTTACATTAGAAGAAATGTTGATACAACATTATTTATTAAAAAATACTTAAGTGATTTGATTGTAGTTTAAATTTATGTGAATTATACTGTATTTGGTGCTATTAATGAAGTTTTGTGTGAGAATTTGGCTAAGGAAATGTAGGGTGAGTTTGGAATGAGTATGATGGGCGTATTGAAATTTTTCCTTGAACTTCAAGTCAAGCAATGTAGGGATGGCTTCTTCATCAATTAAGAAAGATACACAAAAGAAATCTTAAAAAGGTTCAATGTGATGAAGTTAAAATCCATTGGCACACTAATGAGTCCTTCCATCAAGTTTAAAAAAGATGAGAAAGAAAAGAATGTAGATCAAAAACTCTATAAAGGTATGATTGGCTCATTATTTTACTTACCTTCCAGTAGACTTGACATACTGTTTAGTATATTATTGTGTGCAAGATTCCAATCATATCCTAAGAAATCACATTTAACTGTTATAAAAAAGATCTTTAGGTGCCTCTTGGACACATAAAGCTTAAGATTATGGTATTCAAGATGATCATCTTTCGATCTCATTGGATATTCTAATGCTGCTAGAAGTAAAACATATCAAAAAGCACTAGTGGTACTTGTCAATTCCTTGAAAATATGCTTATATCTTGGTCAGGCTAAAAACAAAATTTTGTTACACTATCTACTGTTGAAGCTGAGTATATTTCCTTAGATAGTTGTCGTGCACAAATTCTATGGATTAGACAACAACTAAATGACTTTGGAATAACCATGTATAATATACCCATATTTTGTGATAACACAAGTGCTATAAATATCTCGAAAAACCCAACCCAGCACTTTAGAACCAAGAACATCGAAATCAGACACCACTTCATAGGAGATCATGTGCTAAAAAGGAGACATTAAGATCGAATTTGTTGACACCTTACACCAATTATATGATATCTTTATAGAACTCTTAAGTGAGGAACAATTTTGCAGAATTAAAAACAAAAAACTAAGAATGCTTGATGTAAGTGAGCTTTAGATAAACTATTGATTTATTTTTAAAGAATTAAATGCTCTATTGGTAATGTATAAGTGTAATAAAAGCATGTATTGAATGGTATAAGTGTTACATGTTCAAGTAAATTAAACAAGTCAGTAGAGACATAATCGATTAACAAATCCATATAACCGGTTAAGACATTTTGTTCCAGTAAAGATATTCAAGTAAACAAGTCTTCGTTGGTTAAGATTAACACTTAATTAGTTAAGAGACTAATTAAAAAATAAAATAAAAACTATCAGATATTGAAAATTGAAACATTAAAAATGAAGGCAACGAAATTTCAAAATTCGAAAAAGAAAAGACTCAAACTCTATTTAAAAGGGGAAAATTAATAACTTCCCACAAAATAACTTTCACAACCCTATCTCTCCTTTGTATTCTCTCTCTCACTAAACAGTCTCTTCAAAGCCTAAACTCAACCCTCTCAAACTCTCCAAATGTCAAAAATTACTTTCAAACCCTAAGTCCCATACAATAGGAAAAAACAAAAGAGGAGCGACGACTAGAACTTCCCTACCAAGTGATGATCATGAGAAGAAAAAAGGTAAACGTCTTGCTGAGGAGAATTCATCACTTTGTGCTTATAAAAAACGAGAAAACGAGTGACCCAAAATTAGTGGTTGAAAAGCTAGGAAGGAAATTGAAAGAGAATCCATCCAGGTTAAAGAAAAGCGCTGAAAAAGGGAACTCCAACAAAAAAGGTAACTCTTTATCCTCAAAGTTTAGAAATAAGGTTTGTGAGGAAAGGTTTGAGAAAATTGAAAATACTCCCATGCCTTCTAGAAAATGCATTTATTGGGATAGTTTTAATGAGGCTCCTGAGATCAATAAAGGTTTTCCTAAATATTTTGGTGAATTTAAGTTAAAAGGATTATTGTCTTTGAAAATAGAACTTATGGGCCAACTCTAGTCAAGTATTGCTTTAGATAAAATAGAGCTTGATGATCCAGATGAGTTTATTGATGATGGAATTAATATTTTTTTAAATGGTAAAGAATTTATTATCACTGTTGATGATTTGGGGGACTTACTGAAAATTGAGTGTGAAAATTGAAAGTATGAGATTTTAGAATCATATGACCCTTCTTCTATTTGGGAAGCCATCACTGGAAAAAGGGAAAGATACTCATCAAGAAGCTATGCAAGCGTCATTAAGAGTCCTCATATTAGAATTCTTAATTGCTTTGTTATCTCAACCATTCATGGGAGAAATAGTGGTTTCAATTATGTAAGCTTGCAAGATATGTGGCTAATGGAATTTGCATTCAATGCAACCTACCTCAATCTTGGAAGATTTATGATGGAGAGGATGAAGGGAATCTATCATGGAGATAAAATTAACCTATCCTATGGAAACATTATTGCCTTTCTGATAATAAAAAAGGGAATCTGGAGTTCAAGATACCAAGTGGACAAGGTCAAGAGCAAAGACTAAGCAATTTATTTAGGAAGTCTACCAAAGATGGGATACAAACTAGAAGGAGAAAAATTCATCAAAACTCCTAAAGACATCCCAAGAAATGAAAACCCTACCACTGCTCAAACCAAGATAGCCTCTCGTCCAATCTCGGATGAAATGATCTTCAATTTGTTGATGAGGATTGATGAAAAGTTGAATGATTAGTCAATAAGGATTCTGAAAATTGAAGAATGGCTTCATAGCCTAGTTGCATTTTTAAAGAGAAAGAAAAAACACCATCTGAAACAAACCACCATAAATTGTTGAGCATTGTCTACTCTTTTTCATCTCTTTGTTACTCTTCTAACAACCTTCAGACTTTTCTCATCAACTTTCTTTTTAGGCTCCTAACCAGGAACCAATTGGGACATTTGAAAAAGTGTTATTCACCCTCTTCTCGTACACTATTTGGGACCAACAAACATGATATTTTCTTGTTAATGTGACGTTGAATTTGATGGCATCACAATGATGATGTGGTAATAAGTCATGTACTCTATTAAAAGGATATGGTATTTTCATGAATGATGGAATAGTAGTGTTGACATGGTTTAATCAAAGACTAACATGAATCTTATAAGTGTAAATGTGAAATTATCCAACATGAGCTAATAGTTTTAAATAGAATTAAAAAAGAAACAAATCAAAAACATGGATACGCTTCTAAGATTTAAGTGAAAAACGTTATGAGACAAAGAAGAATTGAATTTATGTATTCATAATTTAAAATTGTGTAATAGATAAAAAAGAATACCACATTATCATTAACACATCATCATATTCAATGATACATCAGTGAGAAAATGTTATGTTACCACAAATAATAAAAAAATTAATATTATTAACAATTGGACTAACATTGTCAATTTTAAAACATATATGACTTAATTTTTACAAATTATTGTATAGGGACTAAATTTATCATTTTTACAAAGTATAAGGACTAATAGTATAATTTAAAAAATAAAAAGTGAAGGGAAAGCTTGGACCTTTTTTTAGTGGAAACTTGTTTGAACGTTGAAGATATGGTCGGATTTGATAGTTTCGACAAGGCTAAATTTGAGTGTGGCATGCATGCTCAATGAAATGGGTAAGGGCGTAGGGCTTAATTTTCCAGCTCCTACTACTGAGAGCTTGTTTGACTTAGCTTTTTTTTTTTGTTATCTTAAAAGTTACTATTAAGCTCTTATGAAAATAATAGCTTTTAAATTAAACTAAAGTTGTTTGATTAGTGGTTTGACAAAATAAATTATATAAGTTTAATTTTGATTTAAATTCCTATAAAAAGTATTCATGCCATCTTCAATCACTTAATAAACCAAAGCGGAATAAGTTTGCTTTAAGCTTATATACAATTTTAGATATTAAAATCAAAGAAGTCCATATAGAAATGTAACAACTCTCAAACTTTGAATAGTAGTAATTGTATTAGATTTTTATTAATTTAGCAAACAATCAAACCATGATACTTTAATCATCTAAGCAAAAAAGGAAAAAGGAAACAGTGTATTTGACATTGAACTCTTTTTAAGTGAAGTTAAAAGAAAACCTTTAAATAGTATTTAAATGTAATTTTGAATTTTGGGTCTTCTTTTCTCTTAATCTATGTAAAAACAAAAAATCTCAAATTTTTCTATTCTGTTGTTGAGTCTTATGTTTTTTTTTCTTTTTTCCTAGTAATCTTTGTAGAGAGGTAGAGGAGAGGGAGATTGTGATTTACATTGGAAGAGGGTGATTTGCACAAAGAAAGAGAGGGAGGAGAGGGAGATCAATTTAAAGAGAGAATAGAGTATTTCTTGAAATGTTGACATGTTTTAGAAGAAGAGAAGAGAAATTTTCTCTTTGGAACTTTTTTTTAAGCTTTTTCTTTAATTTTGTTATTTGAAAAAAAAACTATTTCTTTAATAACTCAAAATCCTATTTGGTCCTACTTTTGCTTTTAAGAGGTAAATAAATTTTTAAAAAAATCAGACCAAAAAACACTAAATGTTATAATGAATTTGATCATTTCTTTGAATATTACAAAGAAATATTCCTGTTTACATCTTACCCCCTAAAAATATTAGTGATTATTGATGCAATTTAGTAATTCACCTAATTTTTAAACCTTTGAGTAATTCATGTTGCTTTTTAATTAGACGATGATTACATGATAAATTGATGAAAGTTGACAAATACAAATACCCCAGTTTATTATGAGATTGAAGTTGAATGGCTTAATTGGTATGAATTAAATTTGGATGAAGTGACAATATTAATGAAAAGTTTGGTGCAATCCACCCATTAACTATCAGCCTAACTTGAGAAAAATGTTAACCAAAGGTAGATTAGGTTACTTAATTTTTTAAGTTAAATACAAAATAAAACATATTCTGTAAGAGTCATGCATTTGAGTAAATTAACACTAACAAAAAAAAATATTAATAAGATTTGAATCCAACATCACATATTATCTAAATAGAGGAACTTACTAACTGAACCCTCCATTTTCACATTTAAAACCTTTTGCACCTTCAAATTGTTTCTAACTGTTATTACCCAGATTCAAAAACATAGCTTGATTCAAGCTTGATGGAATATAAAGTTTGATCTTCCAGTCTAGATTATTTTATTAATAAATACATTTTGTTATGAATAAATGAATGTGTCCATTGAATCTCCTAACCTTTCAAGTTCCATTCATAATCAATGTATATATTTATGATGGTTCATTAATATCTTTATTAATACTATGTAACCCTATAAATAGGGCTTTGTACTCAATGAAAAATTACAATCAATAATAATAAAAAATAATGAGAAATGAACCAGAATTTCTTCTCTCATGAGAAATAAACCAAAAGCTTTTTCTCAATTCCTCTCTAAATTCTTCTCTCAATTATTTTTCTTAGTATATCTTTCTCTATATTTTTTATAATGTTATCAACACGAGTCTCTAAAGGTAATGAGAGGATTTTTTTTTGGTATGGTCTACTTAGCCTGAAGCCAACTACAGATTTATAATATATCTCTATCCCCTTGAAATGGTGATAGATTGTCCCTCTGAAGTGGTGATAGACCTCTGAGAACCCCAATCTAAGGATCTAATTTTTTGTATGCAGTATTATGGTAAATATTGAAAAGCCCAAGTTCCACATCTTGAAAATGAGTGAAAATAATTATTTGTCCTGGTTCCTTAATGTAGAGATGCATTTTTAAGGGCAAGGTCTTGCTAATGGAATTATTATAGACAGAAACACAAATGGCAAAGATAAAGTGAATGCTCTGATTGTCATTCATTGTTATTTACATAAGAGCTTGAAGACTTAATATTTATCCGTATAAGATCTTGAGAACCTATGGACAAGATTGAGAGAAAGGTATGATCATACCAAGACTGTTGTTCTCCCTCAAGTACACTATGATTGGCAACATCTCAAGCTGCAAGACTTCAAATCAATGTCTAATTACAACTCAGCCTTATTTGATATAGTTTCATGGTTGAAGTTATGTGGTGTTAAGCTCACTGAATTAGAGCTATTAAAGAAAACTTTTTGTACTTTTCATGCTTCAAATATTGTATTGCAACAATAATACCTACAACGTCAATTTACGATGTACTCTAAATTGATTTATGTCCTTTTGACTGCCGAGCAAACTAATGAACTGCCGCTCAAAAATCATGATTATAGACTTGTTGACTCAAAAGCATTGCTTAAAGCAAACACTAACTTTGGTAAAAGTACTGGCCGATTTAATGGTTGTGAGCACAAGTTAGTGCATAACCCACAAAAGGGTGGCGGAATAAATAAACACCTTAGGCAAATTAATCTTGGCCTGAATCATTACAACGGCAAGAAGCTTAAAAATGAGCATGATGAAAGTATTTGCAATCGTTGTGGCATGATTTGACATTGGTTGCGAACATGTTGTACTAGACATCCCTAAAGGATAAGGGCAAGCGAGTTAAAACTCATGCTATTAAAAATGCTATGACCAACGTCAAGGTTAATAATACCTTTATTGAAGTGACTCCTCTTGTTCCTGTAGAAGCAAAAACATCATTGGATGTCTCTCATTGGATATCTTTGATTTTTTCAAAGACCCTGCAAAGGCATCAGATTGGTGAAAGTCAGCTCAGACTTAGGATCTTAGAATTTTAATGTTATTTTCAATGTATTACTTTTACTTGATTGTTCATAAATAAAATTATTATCCCATAACTGGTTTGTAAATTTTTACTTGTCACTTGAAGTTGTTAATACATGTGACATTTGAAGTTGACAATATAAGTGCAAATGGTAACCATCGAGAAAAAGAAAGATGTTTGTTTGCTTGATAGTGCAACGACACATACCATTCTTCTTGGTAAGCACTTTTTCTTGAGTATCACATTATGTAAAGAAATATCCATACAATATCAGGTCCCATTGGGATTATAGATGGCTTAGGGAATGCCATTATTATTCTACCAAATGGCACCACTTTGCATATTGAGGATGTATTGTTGAGTAGTAGATTGAAGAGGAATCTATTTAGTTATAAAGATGTACACCGTAATGGGTACCATCTTAAGACAATTTGATGAGAAAAATAAAAAATTTCTTTGCATCACCTCTTATAAGATGGGCCAAAAGACCATCCATGAGAAGTAGCAAGCTTCAACTAAAGGATTATATTGTGTCCCTATTAGAGCTATTAAAGTCTATGCTATCATGTCTCAAAAACAGGTAAATCCCAATGAGTTTGGCTTTTGGCATGATCGCCTAAGTCACCCGAAAGTTACGATGATGTGTAAGATAATCCAAAATACTAGAAGACACCTCTAAAGGATAAAAAGGTTTGTTGTCCAAGGATTATACTTGTGATGCTTGTTCACAAGGAAAGCTCATTACTAAACTGGCTATGACAAAGGTTAATCTTGAATCCCCTTCATTCTTGTAAAGAATTTAGGGTGATATTTGTGGACCAATACAACCGGTAAGTGGACCGTTTTGATAGTTTATGGTATTAGTGGATGCATCTTGCAGATGATCCCATGTTTGTCTATTATCTTCGCGCAACGTTGCCTTCGCATGTTTACTTGTGCAGATTATAAAGCTCTGAGCACATTTCCCTGATTATTCAATTAAGAGTATAAGGATGGATAATGCTGCTAAATTTACATCAAAGAGCTTTGATGCGTATTGTACTTCATTAGGAATCGAAGTTGAGCACCTGGTTCCACATGTTCATACTTAGAATGGATTGGCAGAATCCTTGATAAAATGTAGATAATTATCGCTCGTACTCTATTGTTGAGAACAAATCTCAATTATACAGCGTGGGGTCATGTTGTTTTGCATGCAGCCGCACTAATTAGAATGTGCCCTAATGCTAGTCTCCTGTAATCCCCCATGTAGTTGGTTCTTGGTTATGAACTAGATATTTCACATTTACACACCTTTAGTTGCGTTGTGCAAGTGCCTGTAGCACTGTTAAAAGGACTAAAATGGATCCCCAATGTAGTTTGGGCATTTATGTTTGGTTTGATTCACTGTCCATTATTAGGTTCAAGGAACCAACGATGGGTGATCGTTTTACCACCAGATTCACGGATTGTCAGTTTGATGAGACAGTGTCTCCATCAATTGGGATAACTAAGGCTTCCATGGCAAAGAAACAAAAACCAGTTAAGATTTTCTCTTGAAATGAGAAAAATTTATCCCATTTAGACTTAAGAAATCCTAAATGTGAAAATGAGATGCAGCGTATAATTTATTTATAGGATATTACCAATAAACTTCCTGATGCATTTAATGATGCTGCAAAGGTCACAAAATCTCATATTCCAGCTATGAATGCTCCAGCTAGGATTGTTGTTCTTGAAGAACAAATTAAAATGGATCAAAAGGGTCCATGCTTGAAGCATGGATGATCGATAAGATCAAAAGACACCGTTCCTCGAAAATGAAAAGGGAGGAATCATGAATCTGCTCCAGAAGAACCCATTGCCCCTAAAGAGGCACAAATTGCTCCAAAAGAGCCTATTGGCCCTAAAGAGGCACAAACCTATGAAAAAATCACCGACCTCAAGAATATTGAGATTTCTATTACATATTGTAATGAGATTTGGGATCGAAATGAGATAATCATCGATGATGCTTTTGTATTTTCAGTTGCTCATGAGATTGTGAACGATGATTATGAACTATGATCTATTATCGAATGTTGTCAAAGGCAAGATTGGCATAAATGGGAGGAAGCAATCTAGGTAATTGGCTTCCTTAGCTAAACAAGAAGTTTTTGGGGCTGTAACTCAAAAGCCCAACAATATAAAGCCCATTGGATATAAGTGGGTCTTTGTCCGGAAATGAAATGAGAAAAATTAGGTCGTGAGGTATAAAGCCCAACTCTTTGCCCAAGGCTTCTTTCAAAGATCTGGGATTGATTATGATGAAACATTTTCGCTTATGATGATATGATTACTTTTCCTTTCCTTAGTAGCCTAACAATTTCTGAAAAACTAGAAATACGTCTTATGAATGTTCTAACAGCACATTTATATGGTTCATTAGACTTTGATATTTATATAAAAATTCTCAAGGAATTAAAAATGCCTGAAGCATACACTCCCCGTTATTTATTCTCAATAAAGTTACAAAAATCTTTATATAGGCTAAAGCAATCCGATCGTATGTGGTATCAACTCTTAAGCGAGTACCTAATTAAGGAAGGGTACAAGAATGATCTTATCTACCCATGCATGTTTATTAAGAAATCAGAAATCATATTTGCTATAATAGTAGTTTATGTCGATGATATGAATTTGATTGGAACTCTAATAGAGTTATCTAAAACCATTGAATATTTGAAATGTGAATTTGAAGTTAAAGATTTAGGTAAAACCAAAATTGTCTTGGTCTAGAGCTTAAGCACAAAGCCAATGGAATACTTATCCATCAATCAGCATATATTGAGAGATTGCTTAGACGTTTTAACATAGACAAGGCTCACCATTGAGCACCCCTATGGTTGTAAAGTCTCTTAATCTCCAAAAGGACTTATTTCATCTTAAAGAATCTGATAAGGAGATACTTGATCCTGAAATGTCATATCTCAATACTTGGCACAATGTATAAGATTGGATATTGCTTTTGCAGTAAATTTGTTTGCTCGCTTTAGTTCTGAGCCAACCCAGAGATATTGAAATGGGATAAAACATATCTTTCGTTATCTCCAAGGAGCTATAGATTTGGGGTTATATTATTCCAATGATTCCACTAAATCTAGTTTAGTTGGATGCTGATACAAGATATAAATCTGATCTGCATAAGGCTCACTCCCAAACTAGTTATTTATTTTGCTATAATGACACTATCATTTCTTAGTGCTCTACTGAGCAATCACTAGTAGCTACATCCTCCAACCACTCTAAGATTATGTTGTTATATGAAGCTACAAGAGAGTGTTTAGTTGAGATCCGTTATAGCACATATTCATGATTCTTATTGTTTAACATCGATTATAAATTCTCTTACCATAATTTATGAAAAAAATGCTACTTTTATTACATAAGTGAAGGAAGAATATATTAAAGGAGATAAAACCAAGCATATCTCATTGAAATTTTTCTATACTCACAAACTTCAAGAAAGTCGACAAGTTGATGTTAAACAGATTTGCTCCTCCAATAATCTTGCAGATCGTTTTACCAAATCATTGCCAATGTCAACATTTGAGAAATTAGTATATGTCATTGGAATGTAGTGAGTTAATAGGATGCAAGATTAATTTGCCCCTGAAGCGGTAAAGTATCAAATACCCCAAAAGTGGCTATATGGCTCAATTAAGGAAGAGCAGATTATGGACTATGCACTATACTCTTTTTCCTTTATGTCTGATTTTTGTCCCACTAGGTTTTGCCGACTTAAGGTTTTTAATGAAGCATTTTGAAGCATGTCTTGTGAAGCCCTTGAAATGGTGCTTCATCTAAGGGGAATAAATTATTATGTGCTCTGTAATTTTTTCCTTCTGCCTAGTTTTTGTCTCATTGAGTTTTTCTGGCTTAAAATTTTTAATGAGACAGAATTTTAAAGCACTATTTTCATGATTCAATGGACATTCAAGGAGGAATGTTATGAATAAATGAATTTGTCCATTGAATCTCCCAATCCTTCAAGTTTTATTTATAATCAATGTATATATATATATATGATGGTTCATCAATATCTTCATTAATACTATATAACCCCCACATCTATACAACCTTATAAATAAGGCTTTGTACTTGATGAAAAATTACAATTAATAATAATAAGAAATAGTGAGAAATGAACTATAACTTTTTTTTCAATTCTTTTCTAAATTCTTCTCTCAATTATTTTCTTAGCATATCTTTTTTTATATTTTATATCACATTTTACTTTTAAAATATATTTAAAGGTGTTAAGTAATAACATAATAATACTTTTTATGTTTTAATAATAAAAAAATATAAAAATTAGCTGGATGTACCAAGTTCGGGTTTTGCGTGTAAAAAAAAACACTTGATAGAGCTAGTTCAAATCTGACCCGACCCATGGTAAGTATATGAATATAATTACGTTCCGTAAGAATCAAACTTCAATCTGAAAAGGCCCATATCGGGCCCATCAACGTTAAGTACAAACTGCACGTCTAAAAGTGTACTTGTGAAAACCTAAAGTAATAAAAAATTTAAATGGAAAAAGGACAGGGGAGGGAGGGTCAGGGGGTTTGCAAAAGACACGAAGCAACATTCTAGGGAAAGTGGGGTCCAGCCCAAGATCGGGGTGAGGGGGCGGGGCGGTGCAGGCTTGGGGGGCATGCTGTGGCAGGCAATTCAGGTGGGCCGGGGGGCCCACCGCACGCCTCCTATCACTTCACTTTCATATTATCTCAGAATCCCACAGCCAACAGAGCGCCATAGAAAGCAAAACGACAAACACTGTACCGTCCCCATCCCATCCACCTCTTTTTGCTGCTTCTCGTCCTTGTGCCTTTGCCTTTGCCTTTGCCTTTGGACTCTCCCTTTCTTACTACCACTGCTTGCTGGCTAGCTAGCTAGCTGCTGCGTTTTTTTGGCTTTGTACAAGTAGCAGGTACCACAATGTTGCTTTCATTTTTCTGCGTGCACTTATTTTAATTGTAAATCCAACTCAGTTTCCTCAACCAAAATAAAAAATTTTGATTGACCCAAGTATGGACATAGACCAAGTATAACTTTATAGATGAGCTTTTATATATGTTTTCGACCTATATATAATTCAAATTGTAATTTCAAGTTCATTTATGTCTTGTGAGTTGTGTCCATCAAACATCGTCAAGCTTTGGAGTTAATAGCATTTCTCGTATTATTAACTGTAATGATTAGACAAAGAACGCCAAGGCCTAAGCCATGGTTGACAAGAGAAACTTATGATAGGTAATAGACATACACAAAGGGTAATTACAATTTGAAAGGTAGTAGTATAAATAAAAAAAAATTGAGCTCAAAATCAACGGATAATGGAAAACATATAATTTATATGTCCTCGTCTTGTGCAGGCCATTTTCACAAGCATGAGGCTGTGCTTATGTCTCTCAAGATTCGAATACCTAGTTATTTGTTTGAGTTTTCGTCGCTTTTAATAGTTGGTTTTTTTTTATTATTATTATTATTTAAAAATGGAAACCATTAGTTATAGATTTTATAGTCAATGCTTAAGTTTGGCGATGGATGGTATTTGACTATTGAGAAAAGGTCTTAAAATCGAATCTTGGATTACCCAAAGCTTAGCTAATCAAAGGCAGGCATATAGCCCACTAACAAAACTAAATCTTTTCTTATTTATTAAATGTTTGTTTGCATGCTGAAATCATGGCCATATCTTCTATCTTCATAGTTAAGTCTCCTATACCACCACTTGATCCAAAGAAAAAACGAAAAGGTCTCCCACTACCAATTAAAATAAAAGGGCAACACTTAATAAAATAAAATCAATTTGATCAAAAATGACACAATCTGTACTCAGTGACAAGGTTCAAATCAATTTTATGTTACTTAATAATTTTGTTCATATGCTTTATTAATTTTTTTCATAAATAAATTCTTAAATATATATTCAAAATTATTTGATTGTAAATATAATTTTTTTTTCAAGAATATGTGACCTCATAAACAAAAATTGGTCTATGAGTGCATTTTGGTATCTTCCAGTCCTACTTAATTCCTAATTTAGGCATTTATTGACACATTTATTAAAAGATAAAAGCAAACTCATGGTTGAAGCATTGATCGAGATAAGTACCCTAGGGAAATAAAAACCAAAAATTCTAACAGCATAATTGCAAATATACTAAATATTGTATATTATATTTAAAATACAAATTAGTAGCACCTCGACAATCTTTCAATGAATTATAAACACTTTCTTAATTCTTTTTTTTTTCACATTATTTACTATCTAATATTCTCTAAGTAAAAAACCAAATATAGATAGTTAAATAGGTAAACAGTGTTATTTGTATTGCATATATCGAAAGAATAAAAGAAACCTTGCAAAAAATAAAGGGTTTGAGATCATAAAATTTGGAGCTAATTTCTACACTAGTTAAGGACTTTCAATTATTTGAAACCTTGAGGTTTTGTTTGTAAAAAAAATGAGGAAGAAAAGAGTATGAAAGTTGAGTCGGCTTTTGGGGATCCCCATTGGCACAGGCCCTTGAAACGGTCCGCCTTTGTTGATGCATGATGAGATAGATTCATACAAAGAAAAATTCAACATTACTGAAAAGCAAGAAAGCTTTATGGAAACGGAACAACAATCTTTATGGGAATTGAACAGAAAAGGCTAGGCAAAGCTGTTTCTTCCCAGTTCTCGACTGCTCTTATATAGAGTGAAAGGCCCTTGGCTTTGCTGCAGGTTGGATCCAAGTCAACTTTTTCTTTCAACTTTATTCCAAAGCCCCAAAGTGTTGAAATCCTTGAGAGATCATTGCCCCTATATCTGAAAGCTGCTTTCTAGATTCTCAATGATCTCACATGGCTCATAATGCTAGTTATAGCAAGATAAGCCGTGATGTTTTTGGCTTAGGCAGGCCAGGCGGCACTCTCCAGAATCGAAGGTGGCCCTTCAATTCCTCCCCTTTCCGGGAACCCCAAAGCAAAGTACAGCCCTACGGAGAGCTAATTAAGCCAATTCGCAATAGGGCAAATATAATATATGACCTTTTTCAATATTTAATGGAAAACTTTACAAATGTGATGAGGCCCTGTCAGCTTCATGCTTTAACTTGAAACTTGAATCGGTTTGATCTTCTTACCCTTCAATGATCAAACCCCACATCTTAATTTGTTCCCCTATTTTTTTTTTAACCTTCATTTAATACTTTTGGTTTTTAACCAGATACAAAAACAATTCAAATTTAAGATTTCGTCTTGAAGATATATAATACATAAAAATAAAATAAAAACACAACTTCAAATGCAAAATTTACTCTCAATAAGCTCTCTTCTTTAAAATTAAATCCTACATGTAATAATTGTCTACTTCTCTGTGTTCCTGCCGAATTTTCTAATGCAGTATGCCTAATGGAATTTAGATTTCGAAGGCAGCAAAGTTACCTATCTCCATTTCATCAATGTCGCTAAGCCTAAACCTCGGAAAGCAAGCCCGGGAAGCATTCATGCTTGAGGCAGTGAGGGTCTTGGTGGCCTTTTAATGTCTATATCTGCTAGCATTGCCATCAGCAACGTTAGCTTCTGATTCTTGATTGCAACCCATGCATCGAGGGTGGGGGCCCCTTTTCCATAGGGTACGGGATTAGTTTCAATTAAACAAAAACAAAAAAAAAAGAAGAATTCACACTGACCAATTTGCATTGTAAACTTTCTTTTTAAATAAAGTTGGAGAAGGTGGTGCCATAATACCACTTAATTATATTATTGATCTCATTATATTAAAGTGAATTAATTATATGTGAATAAATTTTTTAATAATTAATAAAGTTATGAGTGCAAGTTACAACATCACTGAATGTATATACTATATTAAAAAAATGCTATTACGGTCTCAATTTTAAAACAAACTCACAAGATAAATATAATAGTTAAACTGTCAGTGATGCATAATTGTAATTAGCGAGTGATAGAACTTGTTTCAGTTTGTGAAAATAAATGTTTAAGGATCGATTCTTATTTTTGCTTCAATTTACGAAGACAATCAAAGGTTCCACTACATTAGCATTGTGTTAGATAGTGTCTATATATTGAAGGTGGTCTCCTAGCTAGGGCTAGGCCCTAGGCCCTAGGGGTATCTTATTGAACTCCTATTACTTTTAACATGGATCAAACATGTTCCACTGGCCAAAACTATAAAAAAAAACAAAAAAACAAAAGGAGACAAATAGAAAAGAGAAAACACTCTAACATGCAGGTCTCCGATTTCTTTGACATATTATTAAAGGCAGAATGATCAGCTTTGAAGAAGGCTGTTGGGTCTGAATCATGCCGGATGGTCCATGCCGGCTGGCCCCCAGCCAATCGTGTGATCCCCCTCATTGATCCATCACCAAACCCCTCTGTGAATTCCTGAATAATTTGCACTGTACCATATACGTACAAAAAGACCATGAAAAGCCTCGTGTTTCACTTGCTTTTCCTTTTCCAGTGTATCATGTCACTTGACTTGAATGTTACATCTCCATTCAAAGCTTTGTGTGGTTAATGTTTCTTGCTTTTTACTTTTTATCTTTTATAAATAGTAAAAAAATTGAAATTTTATTACTGATTAATTAGCAGATTACATTTCCCTTCTTTTTAAAAACATGAGAAAATAATTTTTTTTTTTATTATTTTTTGTTTCTCCTAATATGCAATTATCATTTAGATTAAAAGAATCTTGTTATTCTGT
This sequence comes from Theobroma umbraticum, assembly GCF_002168275.2. Lineage (NCBI taxonomy): Eukaryota > Viridiplantae > Streptophyta > Magnoliopsida > Malvales > Malvaceae > Theobroma > Theobroma umbraticum. The sequence goes on along the minus strand of NW_018397260.1, from coordinate 2,906,228 downwards.
GCGTCATTTTCAAAGTTATTTTAATTCTATAAACGGAGCTAAAGGGTTGTTTAACTTTAAAGCACTCTATATATGGTCATTGTATAGAATTTTAAATTTAAAGGGCTTCTTTTTTCATGTCTATTTGCCAAGCTTTTTAAAGTAATATTAATCCGAAAATTTAGTAATTTGAATATAATGATTAACATTCCCAACAAACCTAGTAAGTATGGGAGTGATGAGCGCAGCGTTCAAATAAGATGGCAATATGATGGGAAGGTTACCCCTATTTTTCCAAGTGCACTCCATGATCGTGGCTCGTATTGGGAAACAGTCAACAGTGCATATAGCCAAATCAATCACAACTGGAAATAGCAAATCCCAATTACCCTAATAACCCCCAAACATCGAGATGAGCAGTATTAGAAGAATCTCCAGAATTGCCACGTTGAAAATGAAAAACTAATTAGCAAACAATATGTACCAGTGTCATTAAGCCCATACATCCGAATTTATATCTATCTATCTATCTATGTGAACCACTACTGAAAAGTTAATCATTAGCTTACCAACCGTAATTCCCGCTGACCACAGTGCCCTCCCATTCCCAAAGTAAATTGGCAACTTTTCCAGGGCCAAAATGGTCCATAAATCCTCTATATAATCACCCTCTTGACATATCAATATTCAACTCCATGAAAACTACTCCCCAGTAGAAGAAAAAACCAAAAAACTCAAAAAGAGAGAAAAGATGATAACAGCAGGTGATTTTTACAAGGTGATGTGTGCAATGGTTCCATTGTATTTCGCAATGTTGGTCGCGTACGGGTCAGTGAAATGGTGGAGGATATTCAGCCCAGAGCAATGCTCTGGGATCAACAGATTCGTGGCCGTTTTCGCTGTGCCGGTCTTGTCTTTCCATTTCATAGCTCAGAACAACCCTTACCAAATGGACACCAAGTTCATCCTGGCTGATACTCTGTCCAAGGTCTTGGTCCTTGTCTTGCTCTCAGTTTGGGCTATCTTCTTCCCCGGAGGATCCCTGGATTGGCTCATCACCCTCTTCTCTGTTGCTACTTTGCCCAACACTCTTGTCATGGGCATCCCTCTGCTTAATGCTATGTATGGAGATTTCACTCAAAGCCTCATGGTGCAACTCGTTGTTCTTCAATGCATCATATGGTATACATTGCAATCTTCATCATTTTAATTTATTACTGATGTTTTCTTCCTCCTTCATTTACTATATTTCTTCTCATTTTTCTTTTTAAAAGACAAAAAGGTTTGTAGCTATTATGTTGGACATTGGTAATGCTTAGTTAGCTGTAGTCTTTTTGTCTCCATCGCTACACCTTTAGTAGAAATAAAGCTGAAAAGGTTGAACAAAGAAACACACAGAAAATACATGCACGAAAGTCTTCCTTCAAAAGTAGCTTAATTTGTTATTTTAAAGGACAATGATAAAAAGTCAAAATGTAGTAATCTAAATACTATTCTCAAATAGGGCACATAGTTTCTTTCTTATCAAATTGTACTACATATTTACATGTAATATTATTATTATTATTATTATTATTTTTGTTTTCTCTCTTCAAATTTTGGATTATTTACGATTATCTTAAAATAAAAAAATATTTATTTTTACAATTAGATAAAAGTTGACCGTAGAAAGCTAGGAAGAGGTTTTCTATGCACAAGGACTGCCGAAGATAGCAAGAACAGCAAAAAAAAAATAAAAAACCTTATATTGGAAATAATCAAGATTAATTCATAAAACAGAAAGCACCTTACGGCGTCGTTTCAGTGCAGGTACACTCTATTGCTCTTCCTCTTCGAATACAGAGCAGCAACGCTCTTAATCAAAACCCAATTCCCCGGCCCGACTGCTGCCACCATTTCCAAATTCGAGCTCGACAACGACGTCATCTCATTGGACGGCCGTGATCCTCTCCGTACAGAATCCGAGGCGGACATCAACGGCCGTATCCGTGTCCGCATCAGGCGGTCCACGTCATCAGCCCCGGACTCAGCTCTATCATCCTCCATATGCCTCACCCCTAGAGCATCCAACCTCTCCAACGCCGAAATCTTTTCCGTTAATACGCCGGGCGGACCAAATAATAACGAGATTGTTTTCTGTAACGGGGATTTGGGGTTCGGTTACCGTGCCGTTAGCCCGCGTTTGTCGGGGTACGCTTCGTCGGATGCTTACTCCTTGCAGCCGACGCCGAGGGCTTCCAATTTTAATGAGATGGATGTGATTACGACGACGACGACGACGGGGAATACACCAATATGGATGAGGTCTCCGGTGGCGGGTGGGAAAGTTTCCAGGCAGGCGTCTCCGGTGGTTCCTGCCATGAAAATGGTTTGGGAGTGTCAAGGTGGTGGTGGGAGTGATAACAGGCAGGGATTCAAAGACGTTGGTGGTAAGTGCATGCGAAAACTTAAGATGGTCTTTGGTTTTTAATCTTTTATCTTGCTATTATTTTGTTTACTATTTTAATTTAAAAAATGTAAATTTAGATACTTCTTCTTCTGTCTTTTTTTTTTGTCTAATTTTTTTATGTTCTAAAATTATTTCTTTTTTTTTAAATCTTAAATTTTTATTTTTATTTATATTTCATGATTTCGTCAGAAGAACTTAATTTTGATTATATTTTTAAAATATGGAAAGCCTACATAGTTCTTTTTTTATATATAAAAAAAGAATATTTCAAGAAAAGGTAAACCATCAAAGAGAAAATCAGATTTTACAGGAATGCATCTACGTTTTGTCTCTTATTATAAAACTCTAAAAAATGTTGAGGAACGTGCCTGTCAGGTTCTTTCTGCTTTTTTATGTTTTTAAATGTTTGGGTTTGGGGTTGATTCTCATTTACCTAAATTAACTAACGATTATGGGGCAATGGCGGTTAAAAATATAAAGGGGAAATTTTTGGTGGCAGAGTGAGTCCATGCCCACGGAGACTAATAATCTCTTCAATATGGCAGTGTCCTGCATTTTAAAGTTCCCTATGAATATTCCTTTAGATCTTATGAAAAATTTGCTATTTCCATTAATTAAAGGTTTTGAACTTTAATCAATGGCTAGGCTGTTCTTAAAAAATTGTAGTGTCTATAAGACAAGTTGTACCCCACCCAGCACTATTCTCAAAGAGAAACAAGGTAATTAGAATAATCTTAAATTTTAATCCATAACTTTTGGTTTAAGTCAGATCCTTACTTGATAGATATCATCATTACCTTACAGCACGTGTGTAATGATAAGAGGGAGGACAGCATGATTTTCTAGTTGATATTATGACGAATCAATACAATAATGCAATAGTAATCTTACACCATAACTTGGTCAACCCATTTCTCTTATTGTGATTTATCTTGCATAATTTAGAGGTTGACTATTTGTTACTGAGCAATTTGTTATTGTGTTTAGGAGTTTTTTTGACATTTTTAAGTTAATTAATGGTTTATTTTATATGCATATATGTTAAAACGAAATTAATTAGAATTACTGATGTTGGGTGTTCATGAATTAATATTTTGTAGAGAAGGAAATTAGCTTTCGAGACAACACCAAAATAACAGTAGCAGAGGTTGCAGATGGGAAGGAAGCCGTGAGCAAACAAGAAATGCCAAATGCCTTGGTCATGCTAAGACTCATACTAATTGTGGTCGGAAGGAAGCTCTCTCGCAATCCAAATACCTACTCAAGTATCTTAGGCCTTCTTTGGTCCCTCATCTCCTTCAAGTGAGTTTATTATAGGACCTTGGCCATCCACATATGTCCTGAGTAACCCATTTTGAAACATTGATTTCTTGGCCCATGTTTAACTTAGAAACTTAGTCTTTTCTATTACAAAAAAGTCAGTTTTCATTTGGTGGATTCTGCCCCTTCAATAAAGGGTTAGAATTTGGGGTTGAAATCCCTCAACCTTGTCATCCTCTTATGTCCCTCTTTCTGTCTTTGTTGAGTTGGTACTAAAATAAAGCACAGAGGATTTAGTTTTATTGGGAAAAGAATAAAAAAAAATAAAGTCCATGTTGATCTAAGCTAAATAAGTTGATCAAGGACTTCAAGGCAGCTAAAAACTTTAATTTAATCTCATTGATTGTGCAGGTGGAATGTAGGGATGCCAAGTTTGGTGAAATACTCAATAAAAATAATTTCGGATGCAGGCCTTGGGATGGCAATGTTCAGTTTAGGTACACTCCACTTTTCTTCTTTTCACTCACCTGCTTTTGGTGTAAAATCATGTATATAGAAAGCTACACACACATGGATTCCCTGGAGGATCTTTAATTATTACAAATACTACTAGTAAACATTGCAGCATTAATGTCCCTCGTGTTACTCGCACATGACTTTTTGGACCACAATTGTACTTTCGTCTTTGCAAAATTTAGAAATTTCCATCCAAAAATATCCCAGATGATAATCAGACTGATACTGCAGGGTTATTCATGGCACTTCAGCCAAGGATTATTGCTTGTGGCACAAAAAGAGCAACAATGGGGATGGTGATCCGTTTCCTTAGTGGTCCTGTAATAATGTCCACCGCATCGATTGCCATGGGATTAAGAGGACCAAAGCTACATGCTGCCATAGTACAGGTACCGCAAGTCTATAATCCTGTACATATATAAAATCCAACAAGATTGGATTTGTGTTATTTATTAGGCTTTGATTGAAACATTAGTTGAAACTTAATCTCAGGCTGCACTTCCCCAAGGGATTGTACCGTTTGTTTTTGCCAGGGAATACGGGTTGCATCCTGACATTTTGAGTACTGGGTGAGTTAAAATCACAAGTAGTCAGCATCGGTTAATTTTTTTTTTGTTGGTATTCTTTGATGTCTCACTTCTCAAAGACCTTTCAATCTGCTGCGTATCTGCTTTTTGCGCATAGGATGTTGACATGACATGATTAACAACACATTGTGCACTTGGATTCTTGCAGGGTTATCTTTGGCATGTTGGTGTCATTGCCTGTAACACTTGTGTATTACATACTTTTAGGCATATGAAGAAAGGAAGAACACTCTCAATAAGGAAAATGGAGAATCCAAAGCATCATGTGCCTAGAAGCTTGTGAGCAAGAGTGTGATGTACCCATAAAGCATAAGCTGCCGGGTGCGTTATATATGCTCTGGTTCTAGCCCCTGATAGAAAACGTCATTAGCCGGATCAAAGTTATTTTCTATATATCCTTATAAAATGGTCTAGAGTCAAAAAGGATACTGAACTGAAATATTATGAGGAATCTCCGAAGGGAAAACAATAGGGTCATCTTAGAATGTTACAGGATCTTGATATATTAGGTTTTTGCATGCTCTGGAATTGTTGCCCCTAGTACATAGAGTAGTGGTAGCCGAAAGGAAAAATGATTATTATCATGACTTATGATTAAGGTAGGAGACTATATTTTTCTTGTTGGGGTGGGTAAAAAGATGCTGCAACCAAGCGTGTTTGACTCAAGAAAAAGGTAGGAAAAGTGAAAGAAAAAAAAGGCAAAATCATATCAGTTCCCTACTTTTTGTTTTTCACTATCATTTAATGTTTGGAGCTATAATCACTATAGTCACTACTGTGTAGTAGTTGTTGCTTTCTTCTTTTTCGAAACATGTCATGTATGAGACAAATTAAAGACCAAAATTGAAGCTTGCAAACAAGAGGGGAAGCTTTGCTTGTTCCTTTGTTTGCCCATATCCCAAAAGTGAGGAGGCATTTGGATTGGATGGGCACCCAAAAAATACATCATCCAAAGCGTTGAACGTAAAGAATGGGGGATTCTTCTGACCAAAGTCTGAAACCATAATAATTTGGTCTGCATATTATGTATCAATCAGCCCCTAAATTGGACTTTTATTTGTATCATAAATGATCGGACCTGGAAATCTCTGTGTCACAGATATCACCATGCTCCATCCCTGAAAAATTTAAATATTTAAGCAACAATTGTTTTAACCTTGGGGAAGATGCTGCAGTTCCTATAAAGAAAAACTAATTAGGAGGTCCTTAAAACTAGCCGAACTTCTGAATAGATGATCAATCCAAAAAGACACCATTGCTTACCATTTCCAATTTTATTGTTTTTCAATTACAATAATCGTCCTACGCAGGGATGGAGCCCTGGTTTTCCCAAAATTGTAGTGTACCCCCTTAGTTTCCTTTCAAGTTTTCTTTCTCTTTCTTATGTCGCCTCCCTTGGTCTTGGTAAATTTCTTACTCAACCTTAAACTTTTCCAAATTCGTTTATTTTTATATGTGCTTTTTCTATGTTACAAAACTAAGCCATTTTTCATGGGATAATTTTTTGGTTTTTAAGACACTAGTTAAGGAAGGAAATTTGACTCCATGATCTTATCCTACTTGATTGTATGCTATAATCATTGACTAATTAAACTATAACCATTGATTAATTTCTAATCCTTTAGTTTGTGGTATAACTAATGCCTTACTTTAGGCCTTATATTGGGCAGGAATTCATTGTAAATATTTCCTTTCTTTTTGTATGAACACTACAACTTGTATTTAAGCACCAAGTGCTTCATCAATAAGGATTCAGGCAAGAATATTCAAATTCTTCATGGTATCAGAACAGAGGTTGCAAATAACCTAAGCTGTATTCTAATGGCTAACAGGAGTGAGGAAGGAGCAGACAAGAGTAATGGAAGTTTGGTGTTGACTATAGTTGGGGGTGCACCAAACAACACTATAGTAGATACCAAATTACCTTACTATTTGCACTCCTTTGATCATCTTGGTCTAATTTTGGTCACAAATCCCTCAAGTGAAATCAGGGATAACTATTTCACTTGGAGATACAATTTTATGAATGCGCTCCAATCCAAGAATGAAGCAGCGTTCATGGATGGGTTAATCTCAAAACTAGAAGTCAATTCTCCTAAATTTCAAGATTGGGTGTAGTGTAATGCAACAGTGCTGTCTTGGCTAATTAACGCTCTTTCCAAAGAACTACAAGGAGGAGCCGTACATGCAGAAACTGCAAGTGAGGTATGGATTGACCTTAAAAGAAAGGTTTACACAAGGAATTGCTCTTAGAGTTTATGAACTCAAATGAGCAACTGCACTTTTGCAACAAGAAGCTATTTCAATTTTTACTTGTTATGGAAAATTAAAATTATTATGAAGTGAAATTCAAACCTTTCGACCCTTACAGTCTGTAGTTCTAGAAAGTGTACTTGTAGTGTAGCCAAACCAATGTAGAAAATGAACGAAGAAGAGAAGCTATTTGACTTTCTAATGAGCTTGGATGATAACTACGGAACCGTGCGTTCTCAAATTCTCAATGTTAAACATTTGCCAAGCATTGGCGTGCTTATGCAATTGTGGCACAAGAGGAAAAGCAAGGTGCCATTGCTACAACTTGAGTTGAGATACCAAAAGCACCAACCTTAATGACCAAGAACCAAATTGTCAATGGAATAAGATGAAGTGGCATTAACTAATGGACTGATCAACGCAATAATCTACAACGCGAGGGAGAAAGGCCACACTCCTGATGCTTCTATTGTGATAAAATGTGTCATATTGAAGAATTGTGCTTCAAAATCATGGGTTACCCACTGGATTGGCAACGAAGATCAAACCCCAAAGGAGAAAAAGGCCAATTACGTGCTGCTCGGACGATGATAACTCTAGTCGAAGGCGTTAAGGCACAAACCCTTGCCTTTGTAACTGCAACAAAGCCGAATTTGGCTCATATTGACAGGTCGGCAACTTCTTCACCCATTCATGGGCTAACCCAAGCCCAAGTGCAACAACTAATAAGCATCTTGGGCTTGTAGTTTAATTAGCCTAACTTTGTTACTAGGCCAATAGCAAATATAGTTTCCAATGCTAATTTTTTGGGTAATTCTCTTGAAAATGGGGATGACTCATGGGTAATTGATATTGGGGCCACAGACCATAGTACTCATTAACTCAACAACCTATTAGATATGGTTAAAAATCCTAAAATACCATCTATTAAAATTTTGAATGGTGATATTGTACTAATACATACCTTGGGTTGAGTGAATCTTAGGTAAAATTTAACTTTGAAACAAGTTCTTTGTGTACCTAGTTTTTGTTTTAATTTACTGTCTGTGAGCAAGATAACCCATGACTTAAATTGCCTTTTGATATTTAGATATGATTTTTGTATAATTCAAGACTTACTCTCGAGGAAGCCAATTGGAATGGGTAAAGTGTAAAACATATTGTATTTTTTAAAGCCAACAAGGGCAAGCAAAGCCTTTTTGCCTAAAAGCAAAGGTATTGTAACTCAATGGCATCATTGATTAGGACATATTTTTTTGAATCGCCTTTCAAAGATTCCAAACTTGGTTGTTACTCGGAAGGATAATTTTCTCTGTGATGCTTGTTGAGGGACAAAATAAACTAGATTACCTTTCACAAATCATAAGAATAAAAGTTTGCATGCTTTCTATTTAATTCTCTATGATATTTGGGGCCCTTCTCGCACCGCATCTTTTTTAGAATCTTAATATTTTCTCTCAATTGTTAATGATTACAGCCAAGCAACATGGGCTTTTTTTATGAAGCATAAATTAGACATAAGGGATCTTTTGCTTTATTTCTTCCAATAGGTCAAGACAGTGTAATGCACAAGTCAAAATGTTGCAAATAGATAACAACTTGAAATTCAATCATGAGGATTTGGAGAATGATTATTTTGAGTATGGGATAGAGAGACAAACTAGTTGCATAAACATATCCCAACAAAATGGAGTGATAGAGCGAAAGCATCACCATCTTTTAGAAGTGGCATGTGCACTTCAATTTCAATTCAATCTCCTTATCACATTTTGAGGTGAATGTGTACTCATAGCAACCTATTTAATCAACCGCATGCCACTTTTAGTCATAAAAAACTAAACTCCATATGAAAAATTGTTCAGCAAATCTCCATCATATGATCATCTTAGAACTTTTGGATGTCTTTGTTGTGGGCACATCAACAAACTATGAGATAAGTGTTCTCCTTGTAACAGACCATGTGTCTTTGTTGGGTACTCCTTGGGATAAAAAGGCTATTGCATATACAACCTTGAAAGTAAAAAGTTATAGATTTATCGAGAAATGCAATTTTGAGAAGAAAATTTTCCCTTTGCCAAGATAAGGAAGGAAATCAATTATGCAAATGTAGAAAAGGATACCAGGACATACAAATAAGTTCTCCTAGTCCATTTGATGAGCCACATGGACACCTAGGATTAGAAAGTACAACACAAGAAGAACTACAAGTCTATATGCAACAAGTCCAAGAGTTTGGGCCAGTGTAAAATACGGATATTACATCGATGCATGCACAAGAAAACTCAACATCTTCAGGTGAAGAAGACAACTAACCTGCAAAATATCCTCTTTTAATTGAATCAAGAATTGAGATTGAAAAGTAGCACAACGTACTTCCTGCCAAACGACAATGATAATTTTTGAAAACTATCTCTGGTTACAATTATACTTTGCCCTCTTCGATTGCTCCTACTTCACACTCTACACCTTTTTCGGCTAACTCTACGATATATCCTTTATCACATAATATCTCTTATTCCAAATTTTATAGAGTTCACAATGTGTTACTAGCTGTTATCTCTACTGTTGATGAGCCCAAATCATTTTTGTTTTTGCTAGTAAAATTGCAACACTAGTGTGATGCTATGACCAAAGAGATATCAGTATTGAAAGCAAATAACACCTGGATTCTCACATCTCTACCTCTAAGAAAGTGAGCCATAGATTCCCAATGGATATACAAAACCAAATATAACCTAGATGAATCAGTGGATCAATATAAAAAGCTATTAGTTACCAAAGGATATACTCAGATTGAAGGGGTCGACTTTCATGAAACTTTTGCCCTAATTACAAAATTAGTCACTGTGCACTATTTTCTGCCAATTTCTTCAATACATCATTGGAAGTTGCACTAGTTGGATGTTAATAATGCATTTTTACATGGGGACTTGGAAGAAGAAGTTTATATGAAGATACCTCAAGGTTTTGCCAGAAAGAGGGAGCAACGAGTATGCCGCCTTAAGAAATCTTTTAATGGACTTCATCAAGTATCGTGAAATTGGTATCAAAAGTTTACTAATTTTTTATTGGCTATTGGGTTCACACAATTTCATGCCGACCATTCTTTATTTACATACTCTGCCAAAGAATCATTTGTTGTAGTGAATATATGTTGATGATATCATAGTGGTAGGGAATGACACGCACTCAAAATTTGTCACCTCAAAACTCACTTGAATTGAGAATTTTGCATCAAAGACTTGGACAAGCTAAAATACTTTCTAGGAATTAAGGTAGTATGAACACCATTTGGCATTCTTTTAAGCCAAAGGAAATACATGCTTGACATATTAACGGATAATGGACTTACTGTATGCAAACCGACGACATCACCCATGGACCAACAAATCAAGTTAGATCCTGATGTAGGCCCACTTTGTTAAGATCCAGGGCAATACAGGAGGTTGATAGGTAGATTGTTAATTTCATCATCATTTGACATGACATCAGCTTTGTTGTCCATGTGTTAGACTCATTTTTGCATTGTCTGTGTCAAACGCATTTCGATGCAGCATTACGTGTCTACAATACTTGAAAAGAGTAGTAAGTCAAGGTTTGCTACTTCCTAGTCATAACCAATTGACACTTAGAGCTTACTATGATGCAAACTGAGCTGGCTATCCAACAACACAGAGATTAGCTACTGGATATATTATTTTCATTAGTTTATCACCCATTTCGTGGCAATCTAAGAAACAATTAGTAGTTTCTCGATCATATGCTGAAGTAGAACATAGAGCCATGGCCACTATAGCAAGTAAGATTGTATGGCTTCTCCGGTTACTAGCAGATCTACATATTTCTCATCGAACACCAGTTTCACTATTTTGTGATAATCAAGCAACTATTCATATTATAGTAAATTTGGTTTTTCATGAACACACTAAGCATATTGAAATAGATTGTCACTTTCTTATACAACACATCCAATAAAAGATTCTTGTTCCAAGATCAATTCAACATAATTGCAGCTAGCCGATATTTTCACCAAGGCACTTAGACCAAATCGACTTCATGATTTGTTGGTCAAGTTGGGCATTACTAATCCACATGCTCCAACTTGAAAAGGAGTAATGAAGGAAATTTGACTCCATGATCCTATCCTCTTTGATTGTAGGCTATAATCATTGACTAATTAGGCTATAACCATTGACTAATTTCTAAACCCTTAGTTTGTGGTATAACTAATGCTTTACTTTGGGTAGAAATTCATTGTAAATATTTCCTTATAGGCTGTATTAGCACTACAACCTGTATTTAAGCACTACGTGCTTCATCAATATGAATTCAAGCAAGAATATTCAAATTTTTCGCTAGTTGATATTTTTCTCTAATCTTTTTTGTTTCATTTATAACTATATTTAATATGTATAATGAAAACATTAAAGTCTTTTTGTTCACAAAAGTGTTGTTATAATAGCTTATTTAATTTAAAAAAGAATTAACAAATAATTTGATAATGATATGCAAGTTTTCTTGCTAATGGACTTGCAAAACTGAGTTCAGTAGAAGACAGACCTTTTGCTTGGTTTTAGTTATAGATCCTCTCTTCGGCCCAAGTTTTCAAGTCTTGTGTTCTTTACATACCTAGGTTTTTTTCCCCTATATTTTTTTCCCCTATGTTTTAATGTTTATTATATTTTCTTAATAAAATTGACTCTTCCTTTTCAAGGAAAAAAATTGACCCTTTTGATTTAAAGTTCTAACTCGATCCTCTTATTAAGTAGAAAAAGAGACGTTTAGTATAGTTTAAGTAAGAAAGATTTCTTATATTTTAATTAATTGTAATGTGCTTACAACGTTAGTTTTGTAAAAAAGATATAAAAAAGTCTTCTCATTATAAAGTAATTGTAAGAAGCAAAGGAATATCATTCCTTTCTCTCATGGAGAGAAAGTTACTTTTCCCCCGTGAAAGTAAAGTTATAAATTTTTTCCAAAATTGTCCTCGTTATAATCATGAGAGAAAGTTACTTTTCCCCGTGAAAGTAAAGTTATAATTTTTTTCCAAAATTGTCCTCACTATAATTTGACCATCTCTATTTTTTTTCTTCCAAAACCGATTTTCATATCAATGGCCATAGCTTTTTTCTTTGGTCACCGAACTTGAGCCTGTACAAAATAATGGTTTTACCAACAACATCGATAAGACCCACCATCAAAATAAGCATCTCCTTCTTGACAAAAAGTTCACTAAAGCGCTTTGTAAATGTCAACCCCATTTTATTCTTCTCTTTCTGGCTTAAAGCACTTTGTGGTGTGCTTGGAAAGAGAATTTGATCTTTTTACTTGGTAGGGCCATAGCTTATTAAGTTAATTTTGCTTTGACAGGAGCAAAACAAAGTAAATCAATAAAAAGAAAAAACCTAGCAACAATTCGCTTCATTACCTTTCTTCTTTTATTTGGTGTTTTCATTTCTTTTTTTTTCTTACATTTTTATTCATCATTTAAAAAAAATTATATTTTTTTACTTTAATCAATTTTTATAAAAGAAATGTAAACTTAAAAATTTATATTAAAAAGAATGTAAGTATTCAATTTTATACTTTCATATACAAAGATAATTTTGTAAATTTATACTACATTGTTTTTAAATCAAACGCTACAATGTAGTCCTCCTAACAATCACATTCTCTACAATGATCACTTTTTCATGTTATATCAGACGCTACGTAGTTATCTTTTTAGTAATTACATTTTTAGCAATCACATTCCCAACAATCATATTTTCAACAAAATACCAAACGTCATCATAAGTTCAAGACACTCATTTCATTCTAACCTGCCCAAGTATGCAACACACCAATTTCGATCTTAATATATCTCATGCGAGTCCCAAGTTAGTGAAAAGTTAAGTTTTAAAATCACTTCCCACGAAATTATATTTCTAATTTAAAAGACAAGCGTATTAGATGGAAGAAAGTAATTAGTAATAAGCTCAAGATTAATCAAATTTGTTATTAATATGAGATCTGTGACACTTAATTCTAACTAAAATTTTGTATTTAAAGGGCTATTCCTATCCAGTACCACCCCAAATGTTAATTAAAGGCAAAACAAATATATAAAGAGTGAAGAATTGGAATGAAAATTGTTTGTGGTACCGGGAAAGGAGAGAGAAGATACAATTGATGATGAGTGAAATATTGCAGGACCTAAAATGTAGAGGAGTGGATATATGGTTGGGCTTCTTGTCCCCGCTACAATTTTGGGTATCAACAAAATCTTTCCATGTTATGGGAATTTAATGCATAATATTAGGGTCCGTTTGGTACACTGCAATGTAAAGCACATTACCTGCAATGTGGCTTATTAAATTACATTGTAGCGTTTGTTTTGTAATAGATCACTGCAATGTAAGATTGCAATGCAATCACATTACAGCCAATGGATGTAATGTGATTGCAGTCCAAAACCAATGCAATCACATTACATTGCACTCTGTAATGTTCTTAAAGACAATTTTACCCTTCAATTTTATTACCTTATTAAAAATATTTTATAATATTATAATTAAAATAAAAATATTAAATAAAATATATAATATAAGAATAAAATTAAAATAAATAAAATATAAAAAATTAACATTATATAATATAGGTAAAATAAATTAAAATAAAATATATAAATAAAAAAAATATTAAAGAAATGAAAATAAAATATATAAAATTATAATAATAAATAAAAATAAAATATATGACATTAAAAATATATTTAAAATATGATATTTATATAAAATTAATAATATAAATATAAATATATTAAAAATAAAATATAAAATATTATAATAATAAATAAAATAAAATATATGACATTAAAATATATTTAAGAAATGATATATATAAAAATTAATAATAAAAATATAAAAATAAAATAAAAATATATAAAATATAATAATAAAAAAATAAAAAATATGATATTAAAAATATATTTAAAATATGATATTATATAAAAATTAATAATATAAATATAAATATATTAAAATAAAATATAAAATATTAATAATAAATAAAAATAAAATATATGACATTAAAAATATATTTAAGAAATGATATTATATAAAAATTAATAATAAAAATATGAATATATTAAAAATAAAATATAAAATATATATAATAATAAATAAAAATAAAAAATATATATATTAAAAATATATTTAAGAAATGATATTATATAAAAATTAATAACAAAAAATAAAATATATTAAACTTATATTTTAATAATTAGGGCTAATTTTGACAATTAACATTACATTCCCACTAAAATACTTGTAAACCAAACACTGCAATGTTATCTTCCCTGCATTTTAATCATTATTTTGCTTACATACCAAACACTGTAATGTTATTTTCCCTGTAATCACATTGCTTGCAATCACATTACTTGCAATTACATTAGCTGTAATCACATTGTATTGTAATGTACCAAACGCCACTTTAGAGCAAGCCTTTCCATAGGCCTAGTTTCTGCTACAATGCCAAAGTAGTAAGTATGTGACTTTCTTCCATCTATTACCTCTTCTTTTTGTGCTTCAACATTTGGATTTAATTGCTCAAATTTCTCTTCCTTATTTCTTTCCTTTTACATGTATACATACGTTTTGAAATGGGAATGAACTAGTGTTTCTAAAAGTTTATATACAAGATAAAGAAAAATGCCTTCCCCGTAACTGTATTGGGCCTGTTAGCCCTTTCGATTTTTGTCCATTATAGGAACAAAGAAGAACCCATTGTACCAATATAACTGTACAATAACCCATTATACCGACTAGGTTTTACCTGATAGGAAATCCAAAAGTGCTACAAAAATTAACTCGTATTTTGTCTCTGATTAAATCAAGTAACATTGTTATTCCTCTTTAAAAGGGTTTAGGGTAAAAGTTTTTGAATCCCCTTTTCTCGTTAGAATTTTATCATATACATACTATATAATTAAGGGCTGAAATGCATATATTCGTTCAAGTAAAGCTCAATGAAGTATGTTTTTTTTTTTTTTGCATTCTATATTATATTTCAATTCTACTATTCTACTTTAAATAAACCAAATAATGTAGGAAATGCATGCATAATGCACCGAAAAAGTCAATTCCATGTTACTTAATTACTGTGCTTATCTTTGATATTCAAAAAGAAAACAGTGCGTTAATTTAAATTCAAATAAGTACATCATACTCTATTAATTTGAGAATTATGCTACGTCATCTCTTGCCTTTTTTTCTTTTCTTTCTTGTTGACTTTTTGGTATTGGTTCTTAGTTGGGCCATAGGAAAATATGCAAAACCACCCTACTTCTAATAAATAAATAAAAAATCAAATTAACTACAAGTTCAATAACTTTTTAAATTAAAATCATTTGATTTTTAAAAATTTAAATTATTAATACTTCTTAACATAAATTTTTATATAAATTTTAATAATTACGTTCATAATTTGAAATGCAAATGAAATATCATAAAAAGTAGTTTATTTGTAAAAAGATGCTTGCTCAATCAATTTATAGTAATAACTATAAGAAATAAATTATTAAATTACAACTTAGATGTTACTTTTAAGCTAAGCAATAAAAATCTTGGATTCATTTGCCAAAAAGGAGTAACCCAAAAGAAAGGGAAAGAAAGAAAACAATGAGCTTAACAGTGGATGAATGAAAGTATGAAGCCGTTAGGAACAACGAATTAGAATGGCACGTAGTATAGGCTGCATTAAAAGCACAAATTGAACCCCACGTTTGACATGCTCTTGCCCGGAATAGGATAAAGAACAACAATAATCAAATCAAAGGCTACGTGGCTGTTCCCAGAGGCGCCCATGGTAACGCCCAAAGAATGCTACACAGCGGCCAAAACCGAAACCATGACACTGCTCCCACAAAAACCAGACACAGGATTTTCCCAAAAAAACAACTTTGACAAAATCTGTACAGTGTTCCAAATCTATTGATTTGAACTCAAATGGGTATTCTCGTACATTCAATTTCTCCTACAAGAACACTAGACCTTTTTTTTTCCCTATAAATATAGAGCTAGTTAAGGTGTTTCTCATCCTACTACAGAGAAAAAAGAACCTTTAAAGGTCATCAAGCGATCTGGTAGAGAAAATCTTTAGTTTTGTCATAAGCGATTGTTAGAGGAAAACAGCCATGACTACTGCTGGTCAGGTCATCCGTTGCAAAGGTGATCAGTGGTCTGTCTGATACGAATACAGTTGTTTCTTGTTCTCTGTTGGGTTCCTTTTGTTTTTGTTATTCTTCTTGGGTTTGGTCTTGCATTTGTTCTGTTGGTTTTGTGGTTCTGATGCTTCGGATAATAAACCCTTTTTTTTTTGTCATTTTATTTTTGAAGTATTTATGGCTTATTTTTAGATTCCAAGCTGTCTCAGTCCGGTTACTACGTTTTCTTTTCTTATTTTAATTCTTATCTGTTGAGGGGATGAGTGAGGATGTTTGTTTCTTGTTTTTCCATGGCATGTTCCTTGATTAACTCAAAAGTTTCAGTTCGTGTATTTTTATGAATTTAATATCTTTCTTACCCTGTATTTTCCGTTGAAACTTTTGGCTTTTCCTGGTTATTCTTATGACTCTTAATAATTATATCATCTAAAGAAAAATATTTGCGACCTTTCTGATTATTTATGAGGTGATGATTCCGTTGAAGGGATGAAAAGACAATCTAAGATAAGAAATCCTTTTGTGTATAAACAACGCTATGATATAGTATTTGTATGTACTTACATTGAGCGTTATGTAACTAGTTTGGTCAGAATTATTCTTTGAGTCTTGTACTATGATCTGTGTTCAGTATAGCTCTTATATTTAGTTCCTGATTGATTGATTGTGTGGGGATTATTCTGCCAATTCGGCGGAGGTGGCCTAATTGCAGCTGCCGTGGCATGGGAGTCAGGGAAGCCACTGTCGATAGAAGATGTGGAAGTGGCACCACCACAGAAGGATGAAGTCCGTATTAAGATACTCTTCACTTCTTTATGTCACACCGATGTCTACTTCTGGGATGCTAAGGTTACACTTCTCCTTTGGTTTCTACTTGTTTTTGGCGATTGGTCCTGTATATCTGATTGCTCAAAAAGTAAAACTTGTTAGCTTTTGTTAGGAATAAGAATTTCCATCTGAAAATTTTTGACAAAGCAATATGTCATTGAATGATCTGCAAATCTGTAATATTCCTGACTATTTCAAAAATATTGGTCTTGTGTTGATGTTTAGCCAAATTTCTTTTCCTCTTCATTGGCTTTGACCACTGCTGAATTTTAGAGAAGGATGGTTTTTCCTGATTCATTGTTTCTTTTGATTTCTTCCTCTGAGACTAAGCATTTCTTAGAGATGAATCTGTAATTTCATTCTCCACATTATCATTGACAATATTTTTCTCTTTTCGCAGGGACAGGATCCCCTGTTTCCTCGCATACTTGGTCATGAAGCTGGAGGGTATGTAGATGGCTACATGCTTAATGTAGTTTCAAGATTCTAGAGTGTAGACATATATGACCTCAAAATTTGCATTAAAGAAACATTCATAATAAAAAAAGCACTCATAATTTTCTGAAATAACATTCACATAAATATACCCATAATTTTCTTTTGCTATTTATTAACCAAATTCTCATGTATTAATTAATTTCTTTGAACTTGCTGATCCCTAGGATTGTGGAGAGTGTTGGTGAGGGTGTGACTGATCTCCAACCAGGGGATCATGTTCTCCCTATCTTTACAGGAGAATGCAAGGAGTGTCGCCACTGCTTGTCAGAAGAAAGTAACATGTGTGATCTCCTTAGAATCAACACCGATAGGGGTACAATGATTCATGATGGAAAATCTAGATTTTCCATCAATGGGAAGCCTATCTACCACTTTCTTGGCACCTCAACTTTTAGCGAATATACCGTTGTCCATGTTGGCCAGGTTGCCAAGATTAATCCATCTGCTCCACTTGATAAAGTGTGTGTTTTAAGCTGCGGGATATCCACAGGTTTGAGACTTAGGGATAACTCTAGATTTTTTCAACTTTTTTCTGGATATATGATATTAATGGCACTGAGAAATTTCTTGTTTCACTAATTTCATTTCGGTGCTTGTAGGTTTTGGCGCCACTGTGAATGTTGCTAAACCCAAAAAGGGTCAGTCTGTTGCAGTTTTTGGACTGGGTGCTGTTGGCCTAGCTGTGAGTTATTTTTGTTGCCTTTTATGTATTTTTTTTGGCAACTAGAAAACTGTTGGACTGGTTTATCCTTATTCTTTTTTGGTGAAATTTTTAGGCTGCAGAAGGAGCAAGAGTTTCTGGGGCTTCTAGGATCATTGGTGTTGATTTGAACCCCAACAGATTCGAAGAAGGTAGCATTACCTTAGTTGTATTTACATAAATGCATTCAAAGAGTTGTTATATTCCTGGTTAAGCAAAAGTTACAAATTGACCATGTTTCTTCTTATTCCTGCTGGCAGCTAAGAAGTTTGGTGTCACAGAGTTTGTGAATCCAAAAGATCACAACAAACCTGTTCAAGAGGTTGGTTCCAGCTTGAAAAATTTCCATTCTGTATACAGTTCTTTTAGTTTCAAATGGTGTTAGAGATGGTTAACATTTCTGATCCTAAAGCTCAAAATATCATCTAGGATTCTGACATGACCAGATAATTACTGGGATCACCTTACATAAAACACTGCATTATATAATTGACTTGTTTAGTATCCTGATTTCTGAAGGACATCCTTGTGGCAATTGGCTAGTTGATTATGGAAGTTTTGATGCTACAATCTACTAGCGACTTTTGTTCTGCAGAGATTAACATATTGCTTCTAATAATTAGGTAATTGCTGAGATGACTGGAGGAGGAGTTGATCGCAGTGTCGAATGTACCGGGAGCATCCAGGCCATGATTTCTGCATTTGAATGTGTACACGATGTAATTAGCTTCCCAACCTTCTCTTCGTAAATGGGGATTAAATCTTTTAACACTATCTTTCTTAGCTGAAATCTGTTATTTTCAGGGTTGGGGTGTGGCTGTGCTTGTTGGTGTGCCAAACAAAGATGATGCATTCAAAACTCATCCAATGAATCTACTTAATGAGAGGACTCTCAAGGGTACTTTCTTTGGCAACTACAAGCCTCGGTCTGATATTCCAGCTGTTGTTGAACAATATATGAACAATGTGAGTTTGTATTCCTGTTTAAAGAATTCTTTCTGGTACATTTTCCTACTTGAATATCTATCTTTTTCTCCTGTTTCCCATAAAAAATAACGTTGCCATTTCTTGATGTTGCAGGAACTCGAACTGGATAAATTCATCACTCACTCTATCCCTTTCTCTGAGATCAACAAGGCATTTGAATACATGCTCCGGGGCGAGGGTCTGAGATGCATGATTCGCATGGATGCTTAGGGAACGGCCGGATTGACCTGTGGATGAAGGGCTCTAGCTTCTTTATTTTGAAAGTTTTGTCTATTCTGCTGTCTTTCAGTTACCATGGCTTACATTTTGTGCAGAGCGAATAAACAATCTGTTCTACATGGTTTGCAGTTTATGAAAGTACATTTTTCCTGTTTTGTCTTACTTCTTTCTGCATTCTGATTGCTTTGTGCTCAACTTGCTGTATGTTAACGCCATAGCTATGCTTGTTTCTCTCAGTTGCAAGGTTTAATGGTATATGGTCATAAAGAAACAGAGTTATAAAACCCAAGTCGGGAAGATGAAAGATAAATGTTTTGAGTTTTTAATTTCTCTTAACCATTTAACCAAGCCAAGTATAGAAGATGAGATAGGGTAGGAAATACAACCAAAGAAGCATATATGGTGATTTGGGCATAAATTCCAATGGCAGGCGACCAAAACTTTGGTGGATTCTGCTATTTTTCTATCCACTCGGCATTTTGTTATTCCCATTCTACTTGCAGCATTGGTAGCATCTGATTTATTCCTTGAACTAGAGCTCGAGCCAGCCATTCTTAAGTAATATGATACGGCTCAATTTTAAGCTTCTTCTTAAATGTAATGCCACTGATATCTAAGATCGGTTAACTTGGTTGGCAGGGACGCCAGCCGCTATGCTTAATTTTTACTTTGTATTTGATTTTCTATTTCTTTTATTCCTTTTTGCAGACAAAAAAAAAAAAAAAGGAAAAAGCATCAATAAAAAAGTCTTAAATTTCAGAAATGACACTAATTGAAAATGTAAATTAAATTAACCAATAAAATTCCTTGACGAATTGGGACTGAATTAATAACATTTAACACCCCCAGAAAAAGAAATTAAAAATATTAAAAAAAGTTTTAAAATTATTGAAGAAAATTTAAATAAATTTTTATTTTTTTAAAAACATTCGATTAAGTTCCAATACTTTTATTTTGAGTCAAATAGAATCTTATGAATAATACATGACTAATTATCATTAGTTAAAATGTAATTAATCAAAATATCATTTATTATTTTATGCTCATGTGATACTGACGTGACAATGACATGAAGAGTGAATATACCACATGACTATATCATTATGTCAAATTATCATTTAGCATGTCACGTCAATATCATATGATATAAAATGACAAGTGACATTTTAAATTGATAACAATTAATCAATAATTAATTATAAGAATTTATTTAATTCAAAATAAAAATATAAAAATTTAATTGAATATAATAAAAAATAAAAATTTATTTAAATATTGTTTAATAGATTATAAGCTTTTTCATATATTATACCAAAAATGAAACATCTAGAGAAAGGAAGAGTTACCATGATCGTGTTACCTGGATAATTATTGAATTGTGAATTGCAATACTAATAATTGATTGGCAAAATTTTGAAATACTGTCAACCAAAGTGGAATAAAGTGTAACTTTGGAGATCATATGGGGAAATTTACACCTTTTTCTAACGAAATCATTAGATTTTTGGTCTTTTGAAGCTGTAACCAAAGTTTAATTTGGGCCGCTAATGGTTCAATTGGCATTTGGGATTGGATTTACTAAATTCTTATTTAGACATTTTCACGTGCTTGATAGGCTGTAGATGAAGTGGCCGATAGACTTGAACCATTTTCGATAAAATTATTTAAGAAGTCTTTTTATTATAATATTTGGTTCAATTTAATCACTCTATAAAAAACTTAATTTAATTTAATACTTGTATTAAATATATGATGTAATTTGAACCTTATTAATAACTCCTTTTAAATTTTATATTAGACTTTGACATGACCTTGACATATTAAATGACGCTTAAGTGGTATTGATAGGACGCTAATAAATAGTTATGTGCTCCTCTTATTCTTACCCCGCTTATTTTTTTTTTGTTTTCTTTTCTCTTTTTATCGTCTTCTTTATTGTCTTTATTTCTTTTTCTTTTTTGCTTCTCCTCATCGACATCGTTGTTGGCAGCTCCTCTTCCTCCTCATTTTTTTTCTTTCTTCTTCTTCTTCTTCTTCTTCTTCCTCAATTACTTCTTCTTCCTCCTTGGCTATCGAGACCCCAATTACCCAAAATCCCAACCTCCAAAAAATTAAACCCAACTAAATAGAAAACCTATTTCCTTCCTCTTTTTTTTTTTTAGTTTTTTTTACCTAAATATTCAAATAAACCATTGCACTATATTAAAGAAGTTAATTAAACCTCTATCTTTTTATTAAGTTCAATTAAGTCTTTAAACTTTTATTTTGGATCAAATAAGCATTTCTTACTAATTATTGGCACTGTTATATCATGTCATTTGTCTCGTGGCAAGTTACATGATTACCTTGAGAACTACAAATTCGGCCTTCATGTTAATGTTGTCTGCCGCACGATTCACTTTTCCGGCTTTGTGCTCGAAGGAGAAATCAAACTTAGCCACGAACTCTTGCCATCTTGCTTGCTTGGCTATAAGTTTTGGTTGAGTGAGGGAATGACTTATGGCGATGTTGTCGATTTTAACTATGAATTGTAATCCTAGCAAGTAGTGTTGCCAGGCCCATAAATAATGAATCATTGCTAGTAATTCTTTCTCTTGTGCCGTGTATATCTTCACAGCTTCGTTCAACTTACAGCTTTCAAATACAATCGGGGTGTTTTTCTTGTAACAATATTCCTCCAATGGCAAAGTCTAAGGCACACATCTGTACCTTGAAGGGCTTTTCAATATCAAAAAGTGCTAAAATAGGGTCTATCATCATTGCGTCTTTCAAGTTTTCAAAAACTCCTTGGCACTGCAGCATCTAACTCCACTTTTGTCCCTTTTTCAACAATTTTGTGAGTACCATTATCCTTTTTGAATATCCTTCCATGAATCTTCAATAATAATTGGCTAGTCCTAAAAACGAACGAAGCTCAATTGTGTTCTTAAGGGTGGCCCATTCTTTGATAGCTTTCACCTTCTGCATATCCATTCGGATGTGT
Source organism: Theobroma umbraticum (assembly GCF_002168275.2). Taxonomy (NCBI): domain Eukaryota; kingdom Viridiplantae; phylum Streptophyta; class Magnoliopsida; order Malvales; family Malvaceae; genus Theobroma; species Theobroma umbraticum. The sequence goes on along the minus strand of NW_018397260.1, from coordinate 2,883,764 downwards.
CCTTGTTTGATTATGTGGCCAAGGAATTGAATTCAGGTTTGCACGAATGCACATTTATCTATTTTCACATACAACTGGTTGTCTAGTAACCTTTGGAGACCTACTGTAAGTGCCTTTAATGCTTCTCTAAGGTTAAATTGTACACCACAATATCGTCCAAGTAAATTACGATAAACTCATCCAAATAATCATGAAAAATCTGATTCATCAACGTACAAAAGGTGGAAAGAGCATTGGTTAGTCCAAAAGGCATAACAAGAAATTCGAATACACTATACCATGTCACATAGGTGGTTTTCGATTTATCTCCCTCGACAACTCTTACTTGATGGTAGCTCGATCTCAAATCTAATTTAGAGAAGTACTTTGCATGACTTAACTATTCAAAAAGATTATTATAGGGGGAATTGGGTGTTTATTCTTAACTGTGACTTTGTTTAGCGATCGATAATCCATGCACAATCGTGAACTCCTATCTTGCTTTTTCTGAAAGAGTATTGAGGCCCTAAAAGGTGCCTTTAGATGGCTTGATGAATCTGGCTTGAATAAGCTTGTCTAATTTCTTCCTTGGCTTTGCTAACTCTAAAGAAGCCATCTTGTATGGTCTTTTTGCAGGCGGTTTGATATAGGGAGTAATTATATCTCATGATTAATAGCCCACAGAGGTGGTAGGACCATAGGTAGTTGTTCTGGCATCAAATCTTAAAATTCTTCCAAAACTAGCTTTACTCCCTTGAATATTGGATTTGTAATATCTCCACATTTGTAGATAGGCATGTCTACACAGAAAGGTTTTCCTTTCTTGATCCTTTTCTTGAACTAGATATCTAATATAATCCTCTTTCCACTCTTGGGTAGAATTGTAGCCTACCACACATGGTTGTTCGCCAAAGAACATTAAAGTACTCATCGTAAGGAAAGCGATGGCTTGTGCTTTCATCATAAAAACCAAGTCCAAGACAAAATCAACATCATTTATAGTGACTATAGTCATGTTCACCTTCCTCTCCCAAGAACTAATCTTAACCTATACGTCTTTGGAGTTCCCTATAACAGTTGAAGATGGCAAGTAATAGCTTTCATCTGCCCAAAGTTTTTCTCAACTTTGAGACTACATCTCTTTGCCTTTCCCAAGGTGGTGAAGGTGTTTAAGGCCCCTGTGTCGAGCATGGCTTTGGTTCTTTTCTTATTGAACAACACCTTTACATACATTAGACCTTGTTGGGGCTCCTTCTCCATCTTTTTTAATTGAGCTTGTAAGGCACTGAGAAAACGAATGGAACCCATTCATGTCGGTTCTTCCTTGGCTTTTTTAACTATGGTGTGGGGTGGTGGTGTCTCAACATTCGTAGCATATATAACACTAAAAGCTGCTCGGTGAGGACAATTAGCTAGTCAATTTGGTTCTTTGCATAGAAAGCAAGATATTGGAGGTTGTGGCTTGAAGTTACACAGCTTGTTTATTCTAGGTGTTGGTCCCAAAGAGCATGCTAGAAATGGGTGAATAGCAATTTCAAAGTAATACCAAAATTCTTTTCAAGTAAAAAGTTGATGAAAGCAATTTGAAAATAGAAGTTTAAAGCTTGTTAAATGAATGATTTAAGTATTAAGAGTAAGAAAAAAAAATAAAAGAAAGTAGACAAAATACAATGATTTATAGTGGTTTGGTTCCCTTGACCTACATCCATTATCTCGATCACTCAGTCAAGGATTTTCAAATCAATGCACTAAAATGAATGGAATTCCTAAATTTCTACCAAGCTTTTATAATGCTTTTTCATATGGTCAGCCATAACCTTTAATATTGGTTTTTTCCGATATCAACAAAAACCTAAAACTAACTTTTCGAAGGTTAAGTTAAAAATTACAACAACCCCTTAAAGTGCCTTGAACACTCTAAGTAATCAAGAAATGAAGAAAAGATGAAGTACAATTGATCACCTAGTTGATTTAAGATGTACGAAGTTAAGGTTAAACACTTTTTCAAAGGATAGGAGTAAAATACGAGTGTAAAGAAAAGGTTTTTGGTCTTTTAAGCTCAAAATCACTTTAGATGGTTTCTTTCTTTGATTTTAATTGTTAGAGAGGCTTTAAATACTTAAAAGTCACTTATGGCCGTCAGAGACAAAAACTAGTCATTTTTGGCTGTTATTTTGTCTTTTTGTACTTAAATTCAAATGTACAGACAATGATCCATTAACTGGTTAAAAGTAAGTTTTAACTGATTAAGTCTTCTCTGACGTGAATGGTGCTTTTTGTGTTAACCAATTAACGATAGCATTTGAAATGATTTTAAATTCTCCCCCTCAACATATACATAAAATTAAATTTTCTCATAAACCTTATCTCCTTTTTTCTTATATCAAAAATGTTAAAAAATGTGAGCATTAATATTTAAGCTCAAGAAATAATGGTTAACAAAAATAATCAAGAATATAAGCATTACGACCATGAATATGTAACCATAAAGCCACCAAGTCATCATATATATGCACTTAATATCCTCAACCAAGTAATTAAAAAATATAGCCATAAAAATGCCACATTCAAGTATTAATTCATCAAAAAAATCATCAATAAGAATGCCACATGTATATATATCTTTAAGTTAAACGTGGACATAACAATTATAAAGTTCAAGAAAGATAATCATAAAGATGTTCAATAAGCACAAAAGCCATATTTCAACTCCAATACCAAGTGTTAAAGCTCAATATACCAAATTGATAGATATGAGTAAAATCACCCCTTTTGTAAAAGAACAAAATCAATTATGAGAGATGGAATCATTTTAAAGCTCAATATATCAATTGGTAAAGCACTAGTAAAGACTTCTTTTATCATTAAGCATTCCAATCATATCAACTTCAAGGCTCAAAATATTTAAGAAATATACGATTAATTTAAAGCTCAAGTGAGAAGAGACAATTATAAAGCTTGATGCTGATTTTAAAGCAAGATTCGAATTGAGCAAACTTAATGCTTGATACCATTTATGCATTTCAACATTCAAGTTTAAGTGAAAATTAATATAAGGCACAATATCAATTTTGGTGTTTAGAAAGATGTTATCGGTAACAAAGAATACCAAATGTTGAATTCTCACCAAACCTTGTTGTTGAATATCTTAATTCCTTATGATATCAATGACAATGATTAACACTTTCTTAAGAAATCATAAGCTCAACACAAATTGTTAGATATCCTTGATAGATCAAATATTAGGAGAGAAATTATAAACCTAAAATAAATGAGCATTCAAATGGATATTAATTTATTTTTCTAATACTCAAGTATTCATGGAACTAAAAGAGTATGAGCATTTGAATAGATATTCAACATATGCATCAAATACTCATATTTTCAAAAACTATTTGCAAAGTAGTTCTTAAGCATGTCTAAGGTATCATTAGTCTTCAAGCATCATTTTCAATTATCATCAGGTATTATTAATAATTAATCATTATCAAGCATTCAATATTTTTTCTCAACATCAATCAGCCAAGTTGTATCAATTAAGCATTTCTAGGAAATTCCCTAATTCATATATAAGAATAGCAATTGAAGGAGAAATATAAAAAAATCATCATTAACCATTTTTTGTGAGTATTCTTCCAAATCATTTTCAAGCGATCATTCATCCAAGTCATTTTGAAGTAAGCATTACAAGATGTATTCTCCAAACTGTATATGAAATTATCAATATAAGGAGAGCTTTCACAAAAGGCATATCATTATTAATAAAGCATGACTAAAGCATTTTGCAGTTATTGTAATCATGTATGAGATTTATGATCAAACAAACACAAATATGATTACAAGAAATGAAATGGCTATCTTCCTTAACCATGATTCCAATTTTGTTTATCAAAATGCAAGCATGAGTTCAGTAAAAACATATACCCATTAAAAAAATATGCAACCATTGAAGTTCAAGGTACTTGCAATTTTTTAATAAAATACTGAAAAGTAAAGCACTCAACTCATGAATATATTCATAGTGAATATTTAATCATCAATGAATACCAATTGTCAATATTCAAGAAAGAGCTATTTAATAAAAGCACATTATGCATTCATTGCTAACTAAAACTACAGGCTATTTTTCGTTTGGCATGTCAAGGTATTCATGATAACCTATAAGCTTTTTTTATATATATAATTGGAGGAGGGGGGATTCAAACTTTGCTCTTTAGGTAGGGGAATAATACACCAACCAATTAGCCAAATGGTCAAGTGCATCTATAAGCTAAAGTTTGATGCACCCAATCTTTATATAATGTAAACGTTAAGGCTCAATGAAGACATAGTTAACATTTAAATGCATATTCAAAGTAGATTTCAACTATGTCAACTTACAATATATGTCATGCTCAAACTTGACAATCAAATTCATAATCAAATGCATAGCTCAAGTTAAGTTTTAGACTTCAAACTTTAAGGTCAACCAAAATGAAAAATCATGTAAACATGTGTCTTGACCAATATAATAGATGAACCAAAATTTATTTTCATGAAGTTCAACAAGTTCAACATGATCAATTTCATAAGTATAATCAAAGAATCAATCTTGAAACAATTATTTAAGTACAATCATAAAGCATGTTTCAAGAATTGATCTTCGGATTCATTGAAAAGATCTTTCTACATGAGCCATGACCATTTTATTCTCAAGAAATGATATTATTTATGTAAGCACATAAATTCAAGCATTCATGAATAATTTCACATTTTTCAATTTTAACATTGTAAACACAGGAGAATTTATGGAATCAATATGAATGTCATTCTTGGGAATAGATATATTTAGGCAATCAAGAAAGTTTTTTCATTTTTCAACAAATGTTGCAATTTCAAGAACATGTACTTGCACCAAATGATTATGAGAATATTCATAATGCATGTTTTAAAGAGTCAAGAATCATCTTTGAAAAGGAAATTCATGAAAGAAAATATTTCAATGGACAAAAAATGAAGTAAGAAAACATTTTGGAGCTCAAAACCTATCCATTTTGACTTTAGAGCACTCAAGAATCAATTACATATCCTTGGCGGTCGACTTTTTATCATTCCATCAGTAATTTTTTTTTGTTTTTGCATTTCGTTCTCCAATAGTTGACTATGATTGATCCCTACACATTAACAAACTAAAAAAAATGCAAAACATGCAATGTTCTAAGGTACAATATCTCAAAATATAGACTTATGCAAGATCAGTTTAGAATTTCATTTCAACCATGTTTGGAACATCATTTGGACATGTATGATCAAAGATTCTTCAAGAAAAACATGTGAATTCAAATTTTGGCTTTTATTGCTCATTGTTCACAAGTGCTAAAAAGTTGAAATGCTCGTTTGAAGAATCATGTCTCTAGTATGCTCAAGCATGTTCAATTTTCATCATGATATATCAATATGACTTATAAAATGCACAAGCATTTTAAACAACTTTTAAGCATAATAAATATCAAATTTCACATAGGCAACATTTTTTTAGCATATAGATAAAAATGCCCTTGAGTCATTGAAGCATTCATTTGCCACAAGAACCAGTTATAACAGCATTTTTAATGTAAGGCACACTTTTTCAAGTTTTATATCATTGAAATCATTATAGCCTTAAGCTTTACAAGAAGATTTGTTCATTTGCTTAAAATATCATCAATGTCAAATTATCATACTCATGATTATGCTTAAGAAATCTCTTTCAATCTATTTCATAAATCATGAGAGAAATATCAAACAAAATGGGATTTATGCAATTCATGTATCAAATCAATTTTTCCCAACCATGCTATATAATCAAAAACAATAAATCAATTTCAATCAAAGAGAATAAAAAGAGTTTGCAAGAAAATCAATTGATAAAGATTTAATCTTTCTTTATGAACTTTTTAACTTGAAACATTTAAGATTAAACATGCTTTGTGAAAAATTATGAGCTTAATATCACTCAATTTTGTTCAATTATGCTTTAAAAGATTTATCAAATGTATAATGAGCATAATGAATCATGTTTATGTCTGTTAAGGGTTATTTTCAAATATCTCATAATCATGTGCCAATAATACCCTTATAATCATTCAAGCTAAGCATGCACATCCAATAAGAATAAGTCATAAGTATTTTCATTATGAAATAAACTTGTTCAATTCATAAATCATTCTAAACTTAAAAGATGACAACATTTTTCTCATATAAGCTCATTTTGCTTTAAAAGTACCAATTAAAGTAGTCAACACTTATCATGCTCAATTTTAACCAACTTGAAACATTCAATTAAGTCTTAAAAGGAAAAGTTGTTCAAGTGGCCAAATTATCTTGACACAAGAAAATCAAAAGGTCAACTCTTCAAACTCAATTTTCCTTATTTATAGGCAATTATGTAAATTAATCTAATAAGTACATATTAGCCATTTCACGCATATCTTCAATCATCAACCTTTTGTGCTCAAGGTTAGGCTCAAAAATAATTTTTCTTAAAAAAAATCGTATGAAACAATTTCACAAAGCATGAAAAAAAATTATGAAATATATGCACATGTAATATAACAAATCATTTTACATAACAAAGCAAAATTAGTCCAAACAAATACGACTATCCAAGGAATTTTCTCAATCAAAAGAATGACTAACTTTTGGCAAGAGATCATGACAAAATATTCAAGTTCATATAGAAGCACATATTTATCAATCTTACACTTCGACTTCCTTCAAGATTATGCAATTTACAACATGTATCATATTAAATCAATTTTGCATAATCAAGATTTATGAATAAGACTCAAGGGAGAGTAGTAATAAATTATATACTTAATATTCAACAAAGAATGGGGAACCTAAATTTTCAACTAAGAAAAACAAATAATTTTAAAAGCCAAGCTAAATCAATGAAGCATTCAGTAAATAAGCAATCAAAATTCTCATTTAAAAAAAAACTTTTAGTATAGAGATTACCTATTTTCCTTTATGTGTGACTATAGAGCATTCATTCTTCAAGAATTGTTCTTCTTTGCTCTAACACACCTACAAGAAACATTTTTCATTTGATCTTTGGTATCCAAATTGCTTTGGATCCTTGAAAGTTAGTCTCATCACACAAAGTTTATTTTGGAACCCATACTTGTCTAAATTTATAATGTAGATATTTTCTAATTGGACAAGTGTATGAACAAGAACTATAAAATATGCAATAATTTCATTTGGTCATTTTGGAAGATGAGGAATTCATGAAAACCTTTTGTTTCTCATTTAATAAATCTTTAAATTTCATTTTCCCATCAAAATTTCCTTTTTCCAAAATACTAATTTTCTTTTGATAAGCTTCAAAATCAGTTTTCAAGTTTTCTTTTTCAATGTCCATTTTTGTTTTCACCAAAAATTCATGTTCAACATTAAGTATGGAAATGGTTTTCTTATGCTTCAAATTAATTTTCTCAAACTTAAATGCTAAATCCATAAAAGTGTTATGAAATTCATCAAAAGCATATGAATTAAGTTCACAAGATGAGAAAATTACCTTTATCTCCTCAAGGGCCTTGATGCATAATTTAATTTGATTTAAGGATTTATCTTTACTTGATTCCTTGTCTGCATTTGCTATGTTGCTTTTTAAGCATTGATTCTCACAATAATTATCTTCCAATTCCCTTTCCTTCTTTGTTTCTCCATATAACTCTTTTAATTTTTCTCAAATTTTTTTGGCACTTTTGTACATGAACACTTTATTATATTCTCTGTAATAAAGTGCATAAATGAGAGTATGCAAGGCATTAGAGTTGATTTGTACTTTTTTCATTTCAGCTTCTGTCCATTTACTTCTACTTTTGAGAGTTTTCTCTCTATTTACCGAATCAGTAATCATAAGGATGAAAGGACCATCGATAATGACATTCCACATCTCATAGTTAAAAAATCTAACATAAATGGACTTTCTAGTACTTCAAAATTGATAATTAGTTTCATTAAATAGAGATATTTATGGATTGACCCTCAATCATTGAAGTTTTGAGTGGCCATTAGATCTTCTCCTTACGATGTTAACCCTTAAAATCAAAGGTTAGGCTTTGATACCACTTGTTGGTCTCAAAGAGCATGCTAAAGGAGGAGAGAATAGCACATTCCAAGTAATACCGAAATTCTTTCCAAGTCAAGAGTTGATTAAAGGAATTTAAAAATAGAAGTTTAAAGCTTGCTGGAGGAATGAATTAAGTGTTAAAAGTAAGAAGAAAATACAAGAAAGTAGACAAAACACAATTGTTTATAGTGGTTCGATCCTCTTGACCTACATCCATTACCTTGATCTCTTAATCAAGGATTTTTAAATCAATTCACTAAAATCAATGGAATTCCCAAGCTTCCACCAAGCTTTTACAATGGCTTTTTATAGGCTTAGCCACAACCTTTAACAATAGTTTTTCTTGGGATCAACCAAAATCCAAAATTAACTTTTCTAAGGCTAAGTTAGTACCTATAACAACCTTTTAGAGTGCCTCGCACATTCTAGGTAATCAAGAAATGAAGAAAAGATGAAGTGCAATTGATCATCTAACTGATTTAAGATGTACAAAGTTAAGCTTAAACATTTTTCAAAGGATGGGAGTGAAATACAAGTGTAAAGAGAAAGTTTTTGTTTTTAAGCTCAAAATCACTTTAGATATCTTCTCTCTCTAATTTTTGACTGTTGAAGAGGCTTTAAATACTTGAAAATCATTTCTGACCATTGGAGATAGAAACTGGCTGCTTTTGGCCATTATTTTGTTCTTTTGTACTTAAATTCAAATGTACAGACAATGCTTCATTAATGGGCTAAAGGTAAGCTTTAACTGATTAAGTCTTCTCTAACTTACACATTACTTGTCTGTGTTAATCAATTAACGATAGCTTAAACTGATTAATAAGTTTCTATTTTCAAGTACTATTTTTGGCCAGACTTTTTTTAACAGATTAATGCTCTTTTTAATTGATTGAAGCTTCTCTCTATTCATCCTTAATTGATTAAAATGAGCTTCAACCAATTAAGAATTCTAAAACTTTAATTCCCTTGGTTTGGTACCTTGGATAGTCATCAATATTTTGAATTTGAATTCTGGCACTTCTTGACACCTTTAACTTTAACCTTTAACTAGTTAACTTTTTTCCTTTAACCAATTAAAAGGCTTTTACTTTATATCCAGCACTTGCTTAATTGATTAAACGTTGTGTAAACTAGTTAAGACCTTTTTGTCTATCCTTAGTATAATGCCCAGAATTACTTTAATTGATTAAGTATTTATGTTAATTGACTAAAACTAATCTATCTTCATTAAAGCCTTTTCTTTTTGACTTGTTTAACAAATTAACCCATCTTGCAATTGAACAAGCATCTTGACTTGTTTTCAAATGCCAAATATATTAATGAATTTATATTTTCTCTTGCACACTTAAATAATATAATTAAACACCAATAAATAGGAATGTTTTGTTACCATATAAAATACATGGAGTCAACATTCCCTCTCTTATTTTTGATGATGGCAAAATACTTTTAGATTAAGAGTGTAATGTCTATGTTCAGTATGAATGCTTCAAATCCTTATGAATAATGAGTTGCTCCTCTTAAGTTAATGCATCTAATTTTCTTTAAAGATTTACAATAAAATATTTATAATATCTACAGTAGCTAAACAAGATATACAATATAAACAATAACTAAGCAAGATATATTGAATATCCATAATAACTAGCACATACTATTCAAGAAAACCAAAACTAAGCATCACACACATAAATTAAACATGAAGACTTATCAAACTGTATATAACTTAGTCTTATTTCTCTCTTTTTTTGTCATCATTAAAAAAAATTCAAAACTGTCACTTAATGAGTGAATCTGGATTTTCTTTTAATCTTTAAATTAGACTTTAATGAACAGGAATCATAAGCATTTATACATCGAAGTCATACAAGCTTATAGATATAGTTCAATAACTTCGAGAGTCAAGCTTGTAACTATATAAAAATAAATGTATGGGAGTTAAATCATTTCAAGAACTTGTCAAAGATCACTCAAATAATTGTCAAGAAAATATTATAATTTTGTCATAATCAAAACTATAACAATTTTAAAGCTAACACTCAGTTAAGGTGAGTCTTTAGCAGGTGGTCTTCTATTGCCTCCCTTACTCGAGGGTTTGCTAACTGTTAAAAATTTCATCCCATTGTTTGAGCTAGAGTTGATGGTCCTGAATGGAGGGTCATTTCTTTTGTTGGAGTTTTCACTATAATCAGTAAGGCGTTCGATAGCCATCATCATTGAAAGCACATTATGTACCTTCTGTCGTTGTAACTCCATCTTCATCCATGGTTTCAAACCCTTAAAGACATAGAATAGTTTGTCCTTTTCAGTCATATCCTTGATATCTAGCATTACAATAGAAAAGTTCCTTACAAACTCTCGCACTGATCTCGCTTGTAACAACTCTTGTAACTTTCGCCATACCATATACTCAAAATTTTTAAAGAAAAATCGGTTCTTCAGTTCTTGATTGAGATTAACCGAAGTGTTGATGTGGCATTCACCATCAATGAATTTGGAGTGCCACCATAACTTCGCATCCTTAGCAAGATTCATTGAAGCCATCACCACTTTGTCTTTCTCTGACTTTGTATGCATAGCCTAGAAATACTGCTCTTTATCAAAAAGTAAGTTCTTCAACTCCTTAACATCTCTGGTCCCTTCGTATCACTTGGACTTTGACATTTTGGCCTTTTTACCTTGATTTCTTGAGTTTGCATTAGTATTTCTTGCAACAATAATTAAAAGATTTACTTGAGCTTTCAATTCTCCAATCTTGCCTTAGAGAGTGCTCAACGCATCCCTAGTCTCATCACTCAGGGTATTATCTAGAATGATTTTTGCTAGACTATCTTAATTTCATCTATTTGTTTACGGGGACCATTTGAGCCTTTACTGTGGCCACTATGGCCTTTAATCAATCCTCTGATAATCCTCTAGTGAACTCTACATGGTCACCAAGTTTACTTTTTAGCTCAACAAGTCTCACCCGTGCTCTGAAACCAACCTTCATGAACTACGCTCTTGCGCTTAAGTATGCGATAGTCTATGTGGTGTTTGAGTGGATGCTTCCACGTAAGCCAGCCAATAACTCCCTTATATTTAATCAAACATTAACAACAGTAACAAATTAGATGAAGCCAATGCACATCAAAATCATAAAGCATACCGAATGCCATATATGCAACCGTTGGAGCTACATATAGGAAAATATTTTAATAATATGAAAATGAGTACAAAAGGACTAAAGTAGGCCATCGTTGGGCCATAAGAACAACCTTAGATGATTCAATACAAACATACTTTTACTAATCGGACAACCCAACAATCTGTCGATTACTCACCTTTTATAAAAAGTTTAGAAGATTTTACAAATATTTTATCAATAACCTTTACAATGCTCGAGATGGAGACATCTTTTTCCTAAAAAGTATCCCCCTAAAAACTTAATAAGAATTTTTACAAATGTCACTAAGTGCCATTACAATGTTTGAAAGGGGGACATCTTCTTTAGAAGTACAAAAGACTTAAATTCTTAGAGAATTTTACCCTATCATGGCCCTATACAAGGTTGGCTCATGACATATGACTAGGGGCATGGTAAAGTAGGATGCTCTTATTGATGCGTTTGCAAGACCATAAGTTTCCATTATTAAAAGGTGTGGTTAATAGGTCAGGACCATCAGATTTGTTAGCCATGATCCACTTGTAGTGACTAGTGATAAGTCCTTCATGGAAGAGCCCATTGATGCTTAATCTCAAGAGGTGAAAGATGAAATGCCTACTCAAGATGATGGCACTCATTCAGATGACCTTCAATGACAAGTTGAGGGTTGATAGCGAATGCGTGCTATACACATCTTTTAACGTCAAGATTATTGATAATAGTTAGAGTTTGCTCGAGAGACTATTAAGGTTTCACTACCAAGTTTCTTTAAGATGAAACCACCTTTTTTTTTAATTTTGATGCAACAAAGGATCTTCAAATTTTCTTAGATGAAATGGAGAAAAGCTACATTGCTTTGGGATGTTTTAGTGTGCATTCAGTGGAGTTAATTGGTTTTAAGCTTAAGGATGTAGTTTATTAATTGTATCAGTCCTTATATAGAGGTAGATTAATTGACGCTAACCCATTGACTTGGGAGGAATTTATGATAGCTTTTTTAAGTTGATTTCTATCAAATAATGTGCGAACTATCAAGGCACGTGAGTTTAAGGCATTAGTGTAGACACCTGGCATGACAGTTTCTGAGAATGACATTCAGATCACACAATTATCTCATTATGCACCATTCTTTGTATTTATTAAGAATATAGGGATTAGACAATTTATGGATGGGTTGGCAGAACCATCATTTAAGGTTGTTGCATATCAAATCTTTGAAACTTACGCTTTCATTGTCAACTATGAGGAGAAGATTGAAAAAAGGATCACGGAGAGTCGGGTGACTCGAGACAAAGCTAAAAAGGCTAAGACTGAGGGCCATCAAGGCCAACGAGGTGTTACATAGGACATGGACAGTCCATAGGCCATTAAGGCCAACATAGAGCTTCTCAATCATATGGTTCACAATAATGGAGTGGCATAGTTAGTTCAGGGTCTCAACAGGATAAAAAGGCACTTAATGCATCTAAGTGGCAAACCTCAAGGTCTAATACTTAATTAGCCTCACTTAGTCCTATTTGTGGAAAAGTTCATGAAAGGGTGTGTCGTCAAGTAGTAGGACTTTGTTTTGAGGGTGGATAGCCAAGACATATGAGGAGGGGCTATTCTATGGCACCACAGTCATAGGAGGGCTTACCCTCACATCCCAAGTTGTATTACTACTACCTTCCATTACATTTCAGCTTATTCGAGCAGTGGTCGAAGCTAGATGTGGAGGTGTAAGTAGTTTTTCTCAAGGTAGAGCATCTGAATCTGTACACCAATAAGTACTTGGCAGGGGACAAATTAAAGTTTTTGCTTTGACACCTCAAAACCCTCAAGTGTCCAATGTCGTAGTTTTGGGTATCTTTCTTATTTGTGGTTTTGAAGCATGTGTTCTATATGATCCTAGATCTACGCATTCTTTTGTGTCTTCATGCTTTGTAACGAAATTGGGTATTGATCGTACTTTTATGGAATTTAATTTGGTAGTAACTACTCCATTTAAGGAGATATTTGTTGCCCAATTTGAGTATAAGTCTTGCGTGAACTAGAGAAGGGATAAGAACACACAAGCCATTTTGGTTTTGCTCGATATGTTGGACTTTAATGTGATCTTAGGTATGGATTGGTTATCACCAAATTGCACTATTATGGATTACCATCACAATCTAGTTAAATTTGATTACCTAGGTGAGTTATCTTTTAGCATTTAGGGTAACCGTAATATTGCTTCAACCAATGTGGTTTCTGCCATGATGGTAAGGAGATTATTGTGACATGGGTGCCAAGGATTTTTGGCAATTATTAAAGACATTCAGGTGAAGGTTGAAAGTCTGGTTTATGTTCCTATAATTAAGGAGTTTTCATATATGTTTTCGAAAGAATTACTCAGCTTACCCTTAGATATGGAGGTTAAGTTTTACGTAGATTTGGTAACGGATACCTGATCGATATTATACCATTATACTATATGGCATCGATAAACCTTATGGAACTCAAGGATCAATTGGAAGATTTGTTGTGTAAAGGTTTCAGAAGCCTTAGTGTGTCACCATGGGGTGCAGCAATATTGTTTATAAAAAAGAAAGATGGATCACTTAGGCTATTCATTGATTACAAATAGCTTAATAAGAAAATGATAAGAATAAGTATCCATATCCTCGTATTGATGATTTGTTTGATCAGTTCCAAGGAACATAGTGTTTCTCCCAGATTGATATTTGTTCTGATTACCACCAACTCAGGATCAGTAGGAATATATGCCTAAGACTGCATTCCATACTAAGCATGAACATTATGAGTTTTTGGTTATATCTTTTGATTTTAAGACCTCCTTAACAGCTTTTACAGACATGATGAACAGGTGGTCAAGCCATATTTGGACAGTTTGGCGGTGGTATTCATTGATGACATTATGGTGTACTCAAAAAGTAAAGAGGAACACGACCAATGTTTAAAGATTGTGCTTCAAGTGTTAAGAGATCACTAATTGTATGCCAAGTTCTACAAGTGCGAGTGTTGACTTGATAGTGTTAGCTTCTTGGGTCATGTGATTTCCAATGAAAGAGTTATGGTTGACCCAAAGAAAATAGAGGTCATAGAGAAATGGCTAAGGCCAACCTCTGTGATAGAGATTCATAGTGTCTTAGGTTTGGCGGGATATTGTAGATGCTTTGTCAAGGATTTCTTTAAACTCGAAGCATCGATGACTAAATTGACTTAAAAGAATGTAAAGTTTCAATAAAACGAGGTTTGTAAGGAGAGCTTTAGGAAACTCAAGACTTGTCTTACTTTAGCTCTCAAGATAGCCTACCTTGACGAGGCAAACATGGTAGTTGATGTTTTAAGTCAGAAATCTATGGGAAGCTTAGCTTATATCATCGTTGGTAAGAGACCTTTGGTGAGAGACATACATGGTTTAGGAGACAAGGGAATACATTTTGAGGTTAATGAGATTGATGCTATATTAACACATTTTTGGGTAAGGCTTATGCAACTTGGTTGCGTTAAGGAAGCCCAAGATAAGGATGGATGGGTGATCAAACTTTAGATGATCCTTAAAAGAGAAAGAAGCAACACTTTTTTAGAGATTTAGATGGCTTACTTCACTTTGGAACAAATTGTATGTGCAGGATATGGAAGATCTCAAAAGAAAGATTCTTGATGAGGTTTATTTGTCGACTTATGTAGTATAACTGAGATGCACCAAGATGTACCATGATTTAAGTGAGGTATATTGGTAGGAAGCTACAAAGAAAGATGTGGTTGAGTTTGTGGCTAACTGTTTAGTATGCCAGTAGGTTAAGGTAGAGCATCAACAGGTCATAAGATTGTTATAGCTTTTACCTGTTCCCCGATGAAAGTGAGAACACATAGTTATGGATTTTGTGATGGGATTACCTCATACTAGTAACAAATATAATTCTATGTGAATTATCATGGACAAATTGACTAAGTTCACACATTTCTAATCGATGAAGTTCACTTATGGGACAACACAGTATAAAAGGCTATATATTCAAAAGATAGTGTGATTATGTGAGGTTCTAGTTACCATAGTCATGGATAAAGGTATCCAATTCACTAGTCAATTTTGGAGTAAATTCTTAGAGGCTTTAGGAATCAAGCTTATTTTTAGCACTGTCTTTCATCTTCAGATCAATGGTTAGTCTCAAAGGACTATATAGACTTAAAAGACATGTTATAGGCTTCTATTGATGATTTTGGAGTTACATGGGATCGAAACTTACCTTTGATAGAGTTTGCTTACAACAACAGTTACTAGGCTAACATTGAGATGGCATCTTATGAGGCCTTGTATGGGCGTAACTGTAGATCACCTATCGCTTGGTTTGAGGTTGGTGAAAGAAAGCTACTTGGACCAAAAATAGTTCAAAAGGCCACTATCAAGATTTGATTGATTCGAACTAGGTTGCCTGATAACTTAAAGTCAACAAAAATCATATGTTGATCATAAGCATCGAGACTTTGAGTTTAAGAGAGGTGACCATGTATTCTTGAAGGTTTCGCTTAGTAAGAGGATCATGAGATTTGGTAAAAAAAGGCAAGTTGAGCTTGAGATATATCAGACCTTTTGATATCATAGAAAGAATTAGTCCATTAACTCATAGATTGGAGTTACCTTTAGATCTTTCCAATTTTTATTTGGTGTTTTATGTGTTTGTGCATCATAAGTACAACCCTGACCCATCTCCTGTGATTCAATTTGAGAAAATTCACCTAGGTTATGATCTATCATATGAAAAGGTACCAATGTAGACCTTGGATAAGCAAGCAAAATGACTGCACATCAAGGATGTAGCTTCGGTGAAAGTCCTTTGGCACAACCACTTTGAGGAAGAGGTGACTCGGGAAGTTGAGGATGAGATTCACCCAAAGTACCCCTGCCTATTTTAAAATTGAGGTAAGTAACTTTTTGGTTTAAATTCAAGGATGAAGTTTTCTTAAAAAGGGAAAAATGTAAAACCTATAGTTTTTGTTACTTGGATAAATTAGCTAGTTAGCTTGGTGATAATAGGAAAGGAAGGACTAGCCAAAAACCTTATTTTCATCCTTGAGAATTCACACCTAAAGGTTATGGAGGTTATGAAAAGGAGTTATAATGGAATTAGGCTTTAAAAGGAATAATTTTTACAAGTCTAAACTTGAAAGTAGACTCTAGTGCATAAAAAAGAAGACCGTGTGAAGGAGAAACAGAGAAGGTTCATTCATTCTGGTCCAAGGTCGAACCCAAGGCATAAAGGATTGACCTTGTGAAGGAAAAATGAAAGAAATGCAAACATTTTGGTCTAAGGTTGACCTTAGAATGCCCAAACAACCTTAAATGGGTTTAAAAGCCTTAAAAACATAGACTCACTCATTTATATCACTTCCTTTTATTCTTCTACCCATTTTCTCTCAAACTTCACACCTTTTAAGACCCACTAAATCCTATCATCAAACCTTGGATTCTTAGTGCTAAAGGTAAGGATCTTCACTAACTTGGTTTTTCCAATTTTTATCTTTTCTTACTAAAAGCTAGAAACTTTTTCTAGTTTTCAAGATTTGGCTAGATCCCCCCATTAAAAGCTCACCAAGGAGAGAAAATAGGTGAAGTAAGTTGTTTTCATAATGGGTATGAGTTTTGGATGATAAATTTATGAAAGTTATTGGAAATAAGCGAAGATTAAACAGAGCTAGAAATGGGTATTCAATGTATTACGAAATTTTCATGAGTTTTTGAAAATATTAATGATTAAACACACTGAAGGTGATATTGAATTAGTTTGAGCTTTTGAAGAAGTCGAGCTTTTGACAAAAGGTGTTACGAGGAAAAGGCACACTTCAAAAGATGGATAGATACGGTGTTTTTAATTATTTTGATATAATTAAGTATGCTTATTATACAACATCGCATTAAAACGTATTTTGATGAACTTTGTGATATGAATGATGGTTCAAACTTGTTTATAAAATCTATGTATACTATGTAAATATGTTTTTATGTATTTAGTTTTTAACATGGGGAACAAGTCTTTCAAATCTTTGATGCCTCAAAATTGATATTTGTCCATGGTTAATTGGAATGAAAAATGATTAGTTTTGCATAAACCCTAGCATCAAATCAATTTATCTTTGAGATTGATGACTTAGATTTTGTTTCAAGATTTGATTTTGTTTCATACTCCTTTGATTGATGATTGGATCCATCATTTGTTTGGAAATGGACTTTAGACACCTTGACTTCGTTTTGTTTTGAATCCTTTGATCTTGAATTGTGAATGGATTCACCTTTTAGTTTGGAAATGAACATTTGAATATTTAAAACATAAAACAAAATATTTTTGTGGGGCCTACTTGAGTTATGGACCTATAGCTAGTGACAGTAGCCACTAGCCATTGTATACACTGCTTAGCTTTGCTAACAGAGTCCTACCCCTTTTGATTTGGTTTCATTTGGTGGTTGATACAATCCTACCTCTTTTGATATACGGTCGATGACTATCATGTATTTGACCACTTTGGTGCTACAGAACATTTTGTTTTGATTGTCCATGTTATCTAGTGTTCCATGGTCTATTTGCAATTATATTTAACACTATGGAATTGGGATTTAATATTTGTTTTGATTTTGAACTTTGGAATTGATATTGTATCAACTTAGGACTTTGGATTCAATATTTGTTTAGATTTTGGTCTTTGGATTTGGCATTTGTTTTGACCTTGGTGCTTGAGTTTAGTATTTGCTTCGATTCTAGCATTTGGATTTGGTATTCATTTCAACCTTGAACTTTGGATTGGGTATTTGCCCCAATTTTGGTATTTAGACTTGATTTATTCAATTTAGTACGGATTATGTTATTTTTGAAATCCATTAGTTTTATTGAAGGGTGTTTTTTTTTTAAGGTAATGACATTATTTTACTTTTGAAACTAAACTTTTATTTTCCTTAACATCTACTATATATTATTTGCTTTCTTGGAAATACTTTAACTTTTTTTAAACTACTGTTCTCATTTCAAGCCTTCCAAATGGGCTTTCAACAAAACCTTATAAAATTATTTTAACCAAGTTTGTATCTGTTGAGATGAAAATTTGACATATTTTGAATAATTGATCATGCTTGACACATAACTCGCACCTTAGGATGTTAGGTTTTACTCGAGAAGTTGATTCCATAACTTTTTGAATATTTGATATGTTTGAAAGACAAACCTCAACATTGTTTGAGATTGGATTACTTGCATTATTTTAAAAGTATCTTTGATAAATACTCTATCATTTAGCTTGTTCTCCTTTTTCGTATCAATTCATGGAGTTATTTATAACTCACACATGTAAGAAGTATTTGTCATTGCAAATCGTAGTTGGCTTGGTCCATTGTTCTTGGAAAGAATTGCTTCCACAATCAAATATTGATAGGTGTTTGATAAAGCATCTAGTAGATGTCAACCCTTTTGTTTTAAGTCATGCTCAGCTGGTCTTATTTGATTTGGTCATTTATGTTTGACTATCATGAATAAGCTATTGCTTATGTTTTGTTAAATGACATGTATTTCAGATTTGCCATGAGATGGCTACACTTGTATTTGTCACATGATAACCTATACTTGTTATTTTGATATGCGTTGCTTTTGTATTTTGAGCACGTGAACGTGCAAATTAATATGATATATATTCTTTTGCGGTATAATATGCTCATGCATGTTCGTTGTATGATTTTATGGTAAGTTTTTTCGTAATGCTCGCATAAGTATTCAAATTATTTGTTCATCTTAAGCTTACATGGGTTAAGAAAGTCATTCTCATCGATGTTCTTAGGTAAGCTAGTCATGATCTTCGGATTTGGATTGTGACAGTTTGGTGGCTATTGGCGTGGTTGATTGATTTTTTTTTTCTATTGTTAATTAGTTGTAGGTTGTTTTTTTCTTTTGAGTTCTTATAGACGGGATTGCTATTTTCTGAAGAAAGAGAATGAAATGTGAGATCTTCGGCAGGATGAATCTCGGCTTTTTCCTGAATTTTCTTGTCATTGTCGTGAGATAGGAAAGGGATAAGAGAGAGGAAGAGATAACTACCCCTCAGCTTTTTCTTTTAATGAAAACCCAGCATCCTCATTAAATCAAACAATAATTGGTATTTAAACTACAAATTTTGGCAAAAACATCCCAAACTTACCATTAATAAAGTGCAATCCTCTAGTAAATATTCTCAAACAAAGGGGAAGAGAGCAAGGAAAGTCAATATAATAGGAAAGAAATGTCATTCTGCTGTCAAATGAGATAAGCTATACTTGATAATGCTTAGACATTAAAAACGGAAGTACTGCTCGCAAGTAGTTCGTAGATCATTATTTTTTTTTTCTCAGCTTTTGTAGATTTAGGAATATTGGAGTAGATTTTTAAAAAAATACCTCGACCAAGTGAAAAAGGGTGAGAAAGCGAATTTTTGGGATTTTTTTTTTTTGACATTTCTGGCATTGGCGATGGGCGGTCAGCCAACGACAGCGGTGGCAATAGTGACGGTTATCGATCGGAAATGAGGCAGTAAGGCACCGAATTCTGGGTTTGAGAGGAACAAGAGAGAAAAAAGGGCGAGAACAGGATTTTCTGACATTTTTTGGCATCTGCCTAGGGCACCCGACCATCGGCGACAGTGATGATAATGACGACCGTGGATCGGAATTTGGGCAGTAACCCACTAAATTCTGAGTGTGAAAGGAACAGGAGAGAAAAAGGGGTAGGAATATTTTGCTACCTAGAAGCTAGCTTGCTTGACCTGAACGAATATTTTGCTATCTCGTTGATGGTATTTTTGGGTTTGATTGTTTATTTCTGATCCAACTTGTGTAAATTATTCACACATACTTTTCTTCGTCACAAGCAATATTTCTCAAATTTGGGTTTCAATTAATCCATTATGGAAAATTCGTTGTAAGATTATTTATGGCCATGTATTTTTTAAATGAGCTAAAAATTACATAATTGTGCTCCTGAGTAAAGGGGCGAGACTGATATTGATTATTGAGATATTTACTATTTTTTTTAAAAAAAAAAAGGGGGGAAAGATCCCGTTACAGGAGTACACTACATGCAAGCAAATTATTAATAATGAAAACAAGCTATTACAGCTAGATTTAATATTTTTTTATTAAGTGGAGACAATCATGAAAGGGCTGAGGTGATGGAGTACCTACTCAAAATAATTGGTTTATTTGAGTACAAAGAGAAGAAAGCACACTTTAGCCGATAGGAGAAGACAGCCCAAAGCATCCTTTATATAAAGATAAAAGCTAGTGTTATTGTCCTCTCAATTCTCGCCATCCTTTGTATATTATATTGGATTGACGTTATGTCTCAATTACTCTCTTTCCCTTTCTTTTTCTTACAACCCAACATGTATGTCCAATTACAGAAGCTGCTGGATAATTTTCGTGTCTCATCAAAATCATACTAGCAATTAGCATGCGTTGGAAACCATTACGCATGAGTTTCAACTACTTCGTTTCCTTACGAAGATTCTAAATTTTTCTTTTCCCATTTCGAAATTAATCACCCGATTACATTTTTGCATCTGAATTAATTAAAAATAATTGAAATACTTAAGATAAAGGAGGGCACAAATGCATAGCATTTCCCTTATAGAAAAAGGTAGAGGGTAAAAATTAATGCTGTTGTTATTCTTTGAAATGACAACATCAATACTCAATCACAATAGCTACACAAAATATGAAGTATATATTCTATATTTCAAAATTTTTTGCTAGTTTTTGTTTTTCTTGAAAAGCAATTTTTTTGGCTAATTTTTGTTACAAATATTAGATGCATAATAATTTTTTTTTTGAAGGATGATGCATAGCAGATAATAGACCTAATATTAATCCGTGATGAATTAAAGTGATTGTTTGATTTTAAAAAGTTCTTAAATTATGTAAGAGAATTTAATTAAATATTTATTTTTTATTACATTCTATTAAGTTTATTTATTTTTTAGTCAAATAGGTTTTTATGATTAATAATTGATTAATTATTATTAATTAAAATATCAATTATCATTTTTATACTTAAATGACGTTGACGTGAAAGGTAAAATATGTCTTAGGATCATGTTAGTATGTTTTATAAATATGTTATGTCATTATCTATTATGACATGTTAACATGTCATATCAGTATCACGTTATATAAAAAATGAAAAAAAATATTTTAATTGATAATAATTAATCAATTATTAATTATAAAAATTTATTTAATTTAAAATAAAAATATACAAATTTAATTAAATATAATAAAAAAATAAAAATTAATTTAAACTTTATTAAAAAATTCAAGAAATTTTCAAATATTATATTTTTGATTTATGAGTAACTAAGTTAATAGCTTGAGATTGTGCACCTTCTGTCGCTGTTGAGCAAACCTGTCTTTCATGGTTCGGTAATGATATCGAATCTTGATTTGTCATTAGATTTGTAACAATTATTAAGGTAATCAAATTGAAATAACTTTTGATATTAATTACCTTCAGATTTGGACAATTTTAATCTAATTTTTCATATTTTGCTCTTATTCCATCCATCTACATTAATTCTAGCTGAGGGTGGGTGAAGGTATTTGTTTGGCGACATGAAAATGGGACATAATAGATTCTTGTTTCTCGGCCGTGACGACAAGGACTAGTGTCAGACGCGGAGAACGCATGGGCTAGGCGGAGAGGTGGCCCGCCTCAGACCCTCAGTCACGTCAATTCTCGTTCCTGTACTTGGTCCTTGGATGATGACCAGCATAAAGAAAGATGCCGACATTCACCTCATTGAGCTCCATGCAGCTTTGCCCCTTTCTTATTTACCTCTAGCTGCTACTAGAACTAGTAGTAAGGATGGTTAGATAGTTTATAATATAAAAAAAAAATTATTTAGATATAATTATCTAAATTAAAATAATTATTTAAATTAAATATTTATTTAAATTAAGACATGACTTTTGAATTAAAAAAGTATTTTTAAATATAGTTATTAAAATATATTAATTAATTATTCTGTATTTTCAATATACACATTTCTTAAAACTTAATAAGATATGTCTAAAAGAAATGTATATTCAACTAGACTTCGTTCATTCAAAGTATTTTGTAATAGCTTATTGTATCTTAGAGAGTTCTTGTCTACAAATGCCCATGGCAAGCAACAACTCTTAAAAGAAAATATGCTACAACACAACTCAAGCCTCTTTTATCCTTTTTTCTTATTCTATTTTCTAACAATTTTTAATAGTTATTCTCAATGGAGTTTAATCTAAATTCAAGATTTTAATTCGTGAATAAAAAGTACATCAAACTTAATCGATTTGATGAAACCAATTTCGCTTGCTTGAGGGATAAGATGGTGTTTTTTCTTGTAGCCTTGCAGGTTTATTATGTTTTGGATTTGAGACTTATTGCACTTCTAGAATAGACTAATGAAGACTCTGATGCACAAAAGGCAGAAGGGAAAAACCATGAAGAAGATGAATTGATATTTCATGTGTCACGAACTACGCTCGTTTACCTAAGTACACGATAGTCCGTGCGGCACTTGAGTGGACCCTTCCACACAAGTCAGCCAATACTCAGTTATATCTGTTCTAACATTAACAATAATAACAAATAAAATTAAAATAACTCGCATCAGAATAAAAAAGGCATACCGAATGTCATATATGTAACCACTTAGTCATAATAAGGAAAAATATTTTATTAATATAAAACTGATTACAAAGGGTCCAAGACTCACCATCGTCTGGTCATAGGAGCAGTTTTAGATGATTCGCTATAAACATACCTTTACCAGTAAGGTAGCTCAATAATCTGCCGATTGCTCACCCCCTATAAAGAGTTTATGAGATTTTATAAGAATCCTACCAATAGATATTATAACACTTGAAATGAGGACATTCCTTTTCTAAAAGGTCTCCCACTATAAAGACTTAACAAGTTTTTGTGGAGATGTCACCATGAGACATTACATTATTTGAAAGTTGGACATTTCCCTTATAGGTATAAAAAGACTCAATTTCCTAAACAATTCTGTGCTATCATCATCAGATACAAGGTTGGCTCGTGACATCGTGTATGTAACCTAAATATTTTGACAGATCGTTTATGTGATTTTTACTCCAATCTGAAGACTTTAAAAGAAATTTGGGCAACCTTGGAGACTACTTAAAAGAACGAAAAACGAAGTACTGACAAATTTTTGCCTTGAAAATATTTCGAGTTTAAGATAAGTGACAATCTGCCTATCATGGATCCAGTACATGATTTATAAGTTTTAGTTTCAAAACTAAAAGACCTTGAGGTTAAGGTTCCTAATACACTATAAATAAGTGCAATTCTTTCTAAACTATCTCAATCTAGGAATAATTACTAAAAAAGGTTTTACATTCTATGGAGTTTCTATCAATAGAACAATTCATGACTTAAATGCAAATAGAATGTGAGACACGTACTCGTGATGCACTATTTCAACCCTCTGATTTGAAGGTGAATATTGTGAGTAAGAATTTCAATAATTTTGGAAAGAATTCTATGAAATACAAGTCATCTGCATTGAAAGTTTTAAGACAAGCTTTTAGGAAAAAATATAAGAAAAATATAAATTGTTTCCATTATGGAAAGAAAGGCCATATGATTAGTGAATGCAGATATAAGGAAAGAGTTTTGGTTCTAAAAATCCTAAAAAAGCAAACATAGTAAAAGAGGCTGTCAATGAACTAGTTGCCTTGGTTTCTATAATGAATATTGGAATGGTAATATAATTGAATATGGTTGTTGATTCCAATAAAAGTACAGATCAGTGGTTGGGTTATGGCGTTACAATTTACTTATGCAATGATAGAAACTTATTCCCGACTTACATGAAAATTAATAAACCAAAAAATGTTTTAATTGGAAATCATGTTACAACTAGAGTTGAAGGAAAGAGACTGTTAATGTATTCCATGTTCCTAAAATTTTAAAGAATTTAGTTTTTTCTAGTTTGCTTGCAAAGAAAGGGTTTAAAATTGTAATAGAACTGATAATGTAATAGTATCTAAGGGTGGCCTATTTGTAGGAAAAGGATACTTTTGTAATGGCATGTACAAGTTCAATATTGATGAAATAAATATGATTTCTACCTACATTGTTGAGTCTAATTCTTTATTATGGCATGCTAGGCTAGGACATTTAATTTTGGTTGCATGAGATTTATGTCTAAAAATGGCTATATTGCATGCAGACATGAGCATTTAGAAAAATGTGAAATATGCATATAAGCAAAAATGATGAAGAAAACTTTTCGTAATGTAAAAAGAAACTCATATTTATTAGATATTGTGCTTTTTGATACATGTGAATTAAATGAAAAATTAACCAGATAAGGAAAGAGATATTTCATAACTTTCATAGATAATTATTCTAAGTTCTTTTATGTCTATTTAATTAAAACAAAAGATGAAGTTTTTCAGAAATTTAAAAAATATAAATCTGTTATGAAAAATCAAAAAGGTAGGAAAATCAAAATTCTAAGAAGCGATAGAGGAGGGGAATATTTTCTTTCAAAATTTGATCATTGCTGTGAAGAAAATGGTTTGATACATCAAAAAAGTACTCCTTATTCACCACAAAAAAATGGATTGGTTGAAAGAAAAAATAGAACTTTGGTTGACATGACTAATGTTATATTATTGAACACACATTGATCATACGATTTATGGGTGAAGCCTTATTAACAATATGTCATATATTGAATAGAGTTCCTTCCAAGAGTATTAAGGTTTCACCTTATGAACTTTGGAATGGAAGAAAACCAAACTTGAAACATCTTAAAGTGTGGGGGTATTTGGCCGTTTATAAAGTTCCTGAATCACTGAGAACAAAGCTTGAATCCAGGGCAATGAAAAGCGTATTTATTAGCTATGCCCAACATTCTAAAGCATATAAAATTTTAGATTTATAATCAAATGTTAATATAGAGCTTATACATGTTGAATTTATTGAAAATAAATATCTATATAACTCTAATAGTAGATTCAATTGTGAACAAAATGTCTTAATTTCAAGTTGTGACCAAAGTGATATGACTTCTCATAATACATCTAGTAAAGGAAAAAGGGATGATAGTCAAATTGAGTTGAGAAGAAGTCAAAGAGCCATAAAAAGAAAACACTTAGATCCAGATTTCGTTGACTCGCAAGCATTAACATTCCTTGTGGAAAGAAGTAGAACCGAAGTGTATAAAAAGATACATATTTTGTTAAACATTGAAAATGATCCAAAAACATTTAAAGAAGTTATGCCTTCAATAAATGTAGCTTTTTGGAAAAAAGCAATAAATGATGAAACGTATTCAATTTTATTAAACAGAACATGGGTTTTGGTTGATCTTCCTCTTCGATCAAAAGCCATAGGTTATAAATGGGTATTTAGAAGGAAATATAACACAAATGGTTTGGTGCAAACCTTTAAGGCTATACTAGTTGCCAAAGGTTTCATGTAAAAAGAAAGCATTGATTATTTTGATACTTACGCTTCGATAGCATAAATAACATCCATAAAAATACTTTTGACTTTGGCTTCTATTCATAAATTACATGAACATCAAATGGATGTTAAAACTGCCTTCTTAAATAGAGATCTTAATGAAAAATATATATATATAAAGCAACCTGAAGGTTTTATACTTCTTGGAAATGAAAAGAAAGTTTAAAAACTAATCAAATCTCTTTATGGACAAAAACAAGCTCCAAAGTAATGGCTTGAAAAGTTTGATAGTACTATACTTTCAAACAGTTTTCTATATAATAATGCAGAAAAATGCATTTGCTTTAAATTTACAAAAGACAATGGTGTAGTCATATGTCTTTATGTAAATGATTTGTTGATCTTTGGTACAAATATGATTGGAATTATTGAAACCAAGAAATATTTGACTTTAATTTTCAAAATGAAAGATTTCAATGAAGTTGACACAATATTGGGAATTAAAGTCAAAAGAGATTAAAAAGTAATTTCATTAAATCAATTACGTTACATGGAGAAAATTCTTCAAAAAAGTCATTTGGAAATCAAAAAGTTTAATAGTTCTTATGGTTCTAGTACAAATTTGAATAAGAATTATGAAAGAGTTATGGCACAATTGAAATATGTAAGTGTTATAGGCATCATTATGTATGTTGTGCATTGTACCATACCGGATATAGCCTTTTATGTTTGCAAACTTTCAAGATTTACAAGTAGACCTAGCAAAGATCATTGGAAAGTTATTACTAAAGTACTTGGACGTTTAAAGAAAACCAAAACTTTGAAAAATTGTTATAGTGGTTTTCTTTGTACTTTAGAAAGACTTTCTGATGCTTGTTGAATAACTAGTATTGATGACAATAAATTCATATAAGGATGGATTTTTACCTTAGGAGGTGATGCCATTAGTTGGGCATTTAAGAAGGAAACTTGTATTATGCGTTCCACATTGGAAACAGAATTTTTAATATTAGTAGCTATTGGAAAAGAAATAGAATGGTTGAGAAATTTGTTATTAGATATAAAGTTGTGGCCACAATCGATGCTAGCCATTACCATATGTTGTGATAGTGAGGTTACAATGTGTGTAACCCATAATAAGATTTATAATGGAAAGTCTAGACACATAAATCTGTGACATGCGTGCATAACAGAATTAATCTCAAACAATGTTATAACAATAATTAATGTTAAATCTTGCAAAAATTTGACTGATTCACTTTCCAAAGCTTTGCCAAGAGAGGTTGTAAAGTCAACTTCTAGTGAAATGAGGCTAAAACCCTTGACTCAAAAGCACTAGTAATGGACACTTAACTTTAAGTTAGCAAAACTAGCAATTAAAGTTCAATGGGTAATAACAAACTACTATATGCTGTCATTATACATTGAATTTTTATATTAAATAGCCTCATTCTAGAATATTCAAATAGCCTCATTTTAGAATATTCAGTGTGACTGTTACAATAAGAGAATGAGCAAAAGGCTTTTAATGGAAATGTCAAATGCCTGTAGTAACAGGGGCATAATTACAAATTCCACCCATATGAATATTGGAGTGATGTCGCTACAAACAAGAGTTAAATAGGTTTACTCTTGTAAATATTCATGATACCAAGATTAGCACAAGGACATATAAGTGCTAAAACAATTGGTAGAATCTTGACGTAATTAAATAGTGCTATGTGTGTGATATTTTCGGTTACGACATAAGGAGTTATGGTTCAATTCTTGTGATACCGTCTTAACTTTAAAATTTCTACACTAATAGAAAGTTCAAATCTTTAAGATACTCTTTACTATGCATAGTATTATTAATATTATAAACTAGTAAGGGATTGTTAGATAGCTTGTAATATCAAAAAGTCTTATTTAGATGTGATTATTCAAATTCAAGTGACTATTTAAATTAAGTGTCTATTTAGATTAAGACATGACCTTTAAATAAAGAGAAGTTTTTTCAAACACATCTGTTGAAATACGTTGATTAATTATTTAGTATTTTTAATTGACACATCTCTTAAAACTTAACAAGACATGTCTGTTGAAACAAATTAGACACAACCTTTCAGTGTTTATAAAAGGAACGTATATTCAACCAAACTTCATTCATTCAAAGTGTTCAGCAATATGTTTGTTGTATCCTAGAAAGTCCTAGTTTACAAATTCCCATTATAAGTAACAACCCTTAAAAGAAAGTGTGTTACAGTATGCCTCAAGCCTCCTTTTTCATTTTTTTTATTTTGTTTTCTAACAGTGATTGCCCCACTCTTTCTTTATCAGCTTGTTATTATCTTCACTTGATCATGGCTCGGGGGTTGGCTTTATTGGATCTTCTATTTCTATTTTCTAAACCCAAGCTTAAGTTGGTCACATCCCATATTTAGTTATTATTTTATTATTTAAACAATATTTTTTATTTTTATGTTAATATTTATAATTAAAAGTAAATAAATTATATTATTTATTTATAAAACAAAATAATCAAACTGGTCGAGTCGAGCTTATCCTAAACCTATAGCCAACCTTGACCAAATTGAAGTCGGCTCACGAACTTAAGTAGATAACATGACTTTGGAACACTTTTAGATTTTTTCATGATCTTCCTTTAATTTGAATATATTTGGCGATATGGGCGTTTATAGTTGAAATTAAAAGATTTTTTTATTAAATTTTAAGATAAATATCAAATTTAGAATTATTAATATTTTTTAACCTATTAAAATAATAAATTTATCATGTGACATAAATTTCACGTATAAAAATTATAAACTTATATTATGTGGCTCAAAAACCGTAATTCAAGATAACAAATTTATATACAAAAAGATATCCAACTAAAAGCTGATTGATAATTGATTAAAAAATTTTTATTATGCTTATGTGATTAATTTATTTATGGATATCTTAAAATTAAAGACGATATGAAATGTATTTTTGAAACTGTTGCATTTAAATGTAGTGCATCCACATGACATGCAGCTTTGTTACTTATTTATGAATGATTAATAAATATTTAATTAATTAATGTTAGATATTATCATGATATTTTTAATTGAATAATTAAAAAAACATTTGAGATAGGATATAAATTTAAATTTGATTTGTTTAAATTTAAATAAGAATTATCTATCCATTATATTTAAATTTAGTTTGTTTAAAGTTAAATAAAGATTAATTATATTTAAATTTAATTTATTTAAATTTAAAGTAATATCCTATTTCTATATCCCTAACACGCGTGTAAATAGTAAATAAACGTACTAGTGTTTTCACATAACCAAGAGTGAACGTTAGTTGTTATGTAAGTCAAAAAAACTAAAACTCTTTTCTCCTTTTTTTTTCTCTTTATTTTTTAAACACCATCAAAGGCCAAAGGGTTTTGGAACGTGTAATTCTTTGTGGAGGACTTTAGTGGCCAGTTAATAACAATAAGAGTGAAGGGATCATTGTATGCATGAAGGAGGATTTATAAGGAAAGTTTCTTCAATCAAAAAGGGAGTGGAATATTTATTTCCAAAGGTAGGCCCACCTCTTAATAGTGGTATCAGAGCAAGTTTTGGCTTGCTTTCATCTTTTTAATTTGTGTATATTTTGAATGTTTTTTTCATGATTTTATTTAATTTAAACTACTAGTATATGATTTATTTTGTATAAATCTATTATAGATATGTTCTATTTTTTATTAACTTTCTAATGATGTATTATATATTATAAAAAAATAATACTACAATTTTATTCGTTGAAACTAATATGGGGAAGTAGTAGGATTTAATCCAATAAAAACCATATGCATTGCTCTAAGGCATAAGACAACGTGAGGCCTTATGGATGGCAGCAAAAAAAAATGAAAAAAAGAAAATACAACTAGTAGGATTCAAACCTGCACTAATAAAGTCATTGAGTTTTTGAAAAATATCCTTTAACCACTATACCAAGAAAGCATTCTTGAAATGAGAGTGCAGCAAATAATAAAGATTAAAAGGGTTTGAACACAACCATAAAGGGTTTGATGTGGCAGCCATATGGCGCCAATGGATATGTTTTTTAAAATTGCATTTTTGTTCCATAAGTTTTTTATTTTTACAAAATGATCTCAAATTTTTTTTGGTAATTACCATTTAACAAAAAATTTGGAATATTATTTATGTTTTTGGCATGTTAATATTTTATTAAATTCACATGCATTATAAATATAGTTAATTAATAATTAACCACATTTTCTTTTGCTTATATGTTGTATATTAGAAATTATTTTTCTTCCAAAACATATATATGGTTCGAGTAAATTTAGCTAATGTTTATTAGCTCAATTATTTTATATATAAATTTTTTTTCCTCAGTTATTTTAGATATGTTGTAAAATGCTATTTGTCATATAAGTATATTTTGTATGATTTCACTTATTTGTTGTGTAAAATTTATGAAATACATGATACAATTATTTTACTTATTTGTTAGGTAAAATTTAATACAAAAAGACAATATGGTGATTAAATGCCTTTGTAGTTTTGTCAAATGAGATTGAATTTTAGCAAAAACTGTTTGTGACTCTTCCAACCTTTCTTGGAAATTACTATAGAAGTAAAATGCTTTGTCGAGGAGACTATTATAGTCTTTCTTAGAAGCAATTGAAAATATGATCTACTTAATACTATTTTTGTTTGCATAATATATATATGGAAGTTTTTGATCATCCAAAATAATAAATACCTATAAGCAAATACAACATCCCTATTTCTGTGTAGATTGATGTAGTAGGTTATGATATAATTTATTTTAAGTTTGTATTAATTATTGAGGCCATGTAAAGGGATGTAATTTTGTGCTTACTTTACGCATAATATTATTTAAGACATGGGCACCTATAAATATCAATAGGTTTTTTAGTAAAACTCAATATATTATATGGTAAGTGGGAGTTGTTCTTATGCTCAAGGATAGTGGGAGTTGTTTTTATAATCCAAGGTTAAATTAGATTAGATATTTTAATTAATGTTTTATACTATTGATGATGATTATTAGCATACATGTGAAATTTGAGAACTAGTAATATAGGTAAAAATTAAATATGTCTAATTTTAATTAATTTTAAAAAATTAGATATGTGCCTAATTAAATCTTATGCAATGATATAGTGATATGATTTCAAAATAAATTATTGTTTATTTGACCAAAAGTGCCAAACTTAATGGCAAAAACTATGATATCTAGCATAAGAAGGTTCAATATCTTCTCAACGAGCAAGAGTTGCTCGATCATCTGACAAAAAAGATGAACTCACCTAAGGCTGGAAACATTGCCCAACATTGTTGTGACTAAAAGGCCTATGACGCTTGGTATGGGAGAGACCGTAGTGAGTGCTTTACCATGTTAAGTTGCATGCACGATGATCTCATTACAGAGTTTGAGAACTTTCCAACTTCCAAATAGTTGTGGGAACAACTAAACTTCAAATATGGTGGAACAATAGCTATAAGGCGTTGTGCCTTGACACTTAGGTTCAACCAATATGTGACGGACTTCAAGCACATTATGGCTGAACACCTAAGGGCTATGTCAGCCATGATAAAAGAGATGAAAGTAGCTAGCTATGATCTCACAGAGGAACAACAAGTCTTAGCTGTCATTAGGTCGTCCTTTGAGTCTTCTTGAGGATATGTTAAACTTGTATTAACACACAATGAAAGAATAAAGCCTTTTGATGATGTTTCTCACCATTTAGACCCTGAAGTAGATCGTAGAAAAGCTATCTGCATCATTGCCCTGATTGCTCAAGTTGGAAACAATAAAGGGTATGTTCCCTAATGGAAGAAACAATAAAAAAAGAGAAAAACTAAAAATCTATGGCCCAAAAGTGGAGTCACCAAGTGCCAAAGAGGCAAAAGTGGTGGGAAGAAAGATAAGTCCAAGTTAAAATGCTTTAACTATGGTAAAAAAGGATATTTTGCTCAAGAATGCTATAAGCCTAAGAAGGTTCGTCCTTTAAACTACTTTAGAACTTATGTTCTCATGTGTTGATAGCTCATTCTCTTTTTAGTTGGATTGTAGATATAAGAGCAACCAAGCGTATAACCTACAATTATGAAAGATATGTAGATTACAATTATTTACCAACAAATAGACACTTTGTCATGATGGAAAACAGAGAACAAGAAAAAGTCCTAGGAGTAAGAACTTACCAACTCACAATGCACAATGGGCGAAATTGGCTCCTACATGATGTGCTTCATACTCCATCCGCACAATGAAATCTATTTTTAGTTTTAGAATTGATAGGTTTAGGACTTAATTTTACTTTCAAGCATTATAGTTTGTCTATTTTTCTTGCAAACACGTTTTTTTATCATGGGTATTTTAAAGACGGTCTAATTATGTTGTATTTGGATTCTAATAATGCTATTCCTTTTGTTTCAAATTATTTTTCTGATGTTATAAATGATTATGTGAAATGGCATGCTAGATTAAGACATATTGGAAAAAATAAAATATCCAGATTGGCTGAAGAAAAGCTATTGGGCTCACTCACCAAAGTTAATTTTCCTACATATGAACCATGTCTTGCTAATAAGTCTAGCAGAAAGCCTTTTGGGAAGGCTAAAAGGGCTTCCCATCTCTTAAAACGTATCCATTCGAACATTTGTGGGCTTATGAATATAAAAGCATGCAATGGCACATCCTATTTCATTACATTCTTGATGATTGCTCACAATATGGATCCATATTTCTATTGTCTCACTGTTCTAAAGTTTTAAATTGTTTGAGATGCTTTATGATAGAGGTTGAGAATCAAAAAGAAGAAAACTTAAGGTTTTCAGCATTGATAAAGGTCATGAATTTGATCAATTCAAAGAATTATGTGAGGAAAAGGGAATACGTCGACAATTAACCATACCTAAAACTCCACAATAAAACGATGTTGTGAAGAGAAGGAATCGTACTGTGTTAGACATAGTTAGGTCAATAATGGCACACATCAATCTTCCAATAAGTTTTTGAGAGGATGCCTATTTGACCGTAGCATACATCCCCAATTGTTTGCCCTCAAAATCTGTTCCCATAACTCTATATGAGTTATGCAATGAAAGTAAGCTCAATTTGGAAAGCTTACGTTCTTGGGGATTATTAAGGTATGTACATCACTCATCTCATAAGTATGGGAATCTTGTTTTTAAAGCTAATAAGTGTGTATTTATTAGATACTCAAAACATTTTAAAGCTACATAATGTATGGGCAACACCTTGGAAAATGGCTAACAGAGATGGAATCTTGTGATGTTGATTTTTTAAAAGATGACTTCTCAAGCATAAGTGAAGTTAAAGAAAGCCTGGAACTTTATGAGATGGAAGAGCTTCAAGAAAATATATCCAAACATGAAAAAATGGATGTGGAAATGCATCCTATCAAAGAGACTGTTGAGGTCAATGGGAGTACACTTGAGCTCCACGAAGATTCACAGTTGTGAAGAAGTGAATGTGGATAAATACCCAATAAACTATTTGAGATAAAGGGTCAATCTTTCTTAGGTATTCTTGTGGATGTTGATGAATTATCTTCCCATGAAGAAGCTTTCAACTCACCATTATCAAACAAGTAGCTTATTGTTATGGAAGATGAAATGAAATCTTTGACTGAAAACCAAGTATGGGAGTTAGTTAACCTTCTACTGGGGCTCAAGGCCATTGGAAACAAATGGGTTCTGAAGGTAAAGCGCAAATCAGATGGATCAATTGAAAAATAAAAGGCTCGTTTAGTGGCAAAAGGCTATACACAAAAAAAAGGTGTGGATTATGAAGAGACATTTTCGCTTGTGGTGAGATTTACGTTAATTCACCTTATCTTGGCTATAATGGCACATTTAGATTTGGAATTGTTACAATTGGATGTGAAACCTGTTGGTTTTCAATGAGGAAATTTACATGAATCAATTAGTTGGTTTTCAAGCCAAAGGAAAAGAACACAAGGTGTGTCGCTTGAAACTTTCTATCTATGGCTTGAAACAATCATCCCTGACAATGGTATCTTTGTTTTCATCAAGCCATCATTTCCATAAGCTTTCTGATGATTGAAGAAGACCATTGTGTATATATAAAGAGATTAGGGAATAAGTTCCTTATTCTTTCATTATATGTGGACGATATCCTATTAGCTGACAACGACATAGAGTTAATTGTCACCACTCAAAAGTGGTTGTCTCCCACTTTTGAGATAAAGGACATGGGATGAGCTGGATACATCCTTGGGGTTAAGATCTCAAGAAATTATTCTAAGAAGTTCTCGAGTTTTGTATGCAAAACTCCAAGCCTATAAACACTCAAGTGGAGAAAGGCTTATATCTCATCATTGAACAATGTCCTAAAATTGAAGAAAAAAGAAACAAATGGCGAATGTACCATACACAACTACTGTTGGAAGTCTAATGTACACCTTGATGTGTACTCGATCGGACATATGCTTTGTTGTTGGTATAGTCAATAAGTACCAAAGTAATCTTGCGATTACCCATTAGGCTGTAATCAAAAGGATACTACAATATCTAAGAGGAACCACTAAAATGGCTTGGTGCTGTTAAGGTGGAAGTCTAAAATTAGTCGGATATAATGATGCTGATCTTGTTGGTGATAAAGATGATCGAAAGTCTACTTTAAGATATGCTTTTATACTTGAAGGTGGAGCTATCTCTTAGAGTAGCAAGATGTAGCTTTGTATTGCTCTATATATTATGGAAGCAGAGTATGTAGCATTCTGTGCTATAGTACATGAGATGGTTTGGTTAAAAGGATTCTTGTAAAGCTTGAACATTACTAGGCATCTTAGTGAAGCTGTTGTACTTTATTAGGACAATACAGTTGCCATAGCTTATACAAAAGATCCTAAGTATCATGGAAAACCAAACACATTGATACTCGCTATCACTATATTCGTGACCTCATTGCATAACATCTTATTGTGTTAAAGTACATTTCCACAATTAATATGTTAGCAGACACATTCACTAACCTACTGCTAGAAATGCTTTCCAAAAGCATATTAGGGATTTAGGGTTATTACGCATTTGATATTCATGTATGATTGGTTTTTGAGCAATTAATAAATTAAGTTTGTTTTGACTTATTTGATCAAATGTTGTTAATTAATTAAGGCACATATCTAAGGTCATTATTGTCACCTAGATTTATAGATTATTCCCCTCACATGGGATAATCGTGCCAACATTACAGTAGTGCGTGAGATGAGACTTAAATGATCACAAGGTACCAAATGTTTTATGATCTCCTTGTCATATGAGTTGTGAGCTAGGATCTTAGCAATTTTACATTGACTTAGAGTCAAGATAAGGCTCGTAAGAGTTGAACATGGAGATTATCCACCCTCAATGGAGCCAATGATAGCTGGACTAGTGATAGTTGGATTTGAATCTTAGGGGATTCAAGTTAATTCTTTTTGTAGGGATTAGACTAAGATTCGTATGGTGATTTTGACATGAAAAACCCTAAATGGAAGATCCACCATAACGTACATTTCATACTGTATGTGCTAATAGTTGATCGATGGAAGTGAGTGATTGAATAGGTCTCTGCTTCATTGTTGTGTGAGCCTTAAGGACTTATGAAGTGCAAATTTTATACCCTTTGGGACTTGGATTTATGATATGAAGCTAAGATTTGGTGATGCTATTTTAGCATGATTTCCAAAGGTTAAAAATGATGTGATATAATGGAACATGACTAGAAAAGCAGTCAAATATTAATGGATTAACACGAGTATCCAAGGAAGAGTCATTATACATCCCACATACATGGTCCATAACTCATTGCTTGGGCAGTTATAAAAACATTAGTTGTTAGATATAACGATGAGTTTAGACACATAAAAAGATTCTGCATAGCTTTAACATGTATGAGGGATTAGAGATGCAAAATCTTGTGTGATTAAAATGATTTGCTGTATGATGAGAACTCGAGCAGTGTTATGTTAATAAGATGATAACTTAATATCTCACTGCTCACCGGTACCTTTATTTTCTCATTGGTCACGCATTCTATTTTCCCTATATGACAATGAATGGAGAATGAGTTAAATTGAGAATGGTATTGGTTGATGCCAATTTGTACGAGTGGGATATGTTGCATTTAAATGTGGTGCGTCCACATTGCATGCAACTTTGTTAATTATTTGTGAATAATTAACAAATATTCAATTAATTAATGTTGGATATTATTATGATATTTGTTAATTGAATAATTAAAAATAAACATTTGAGATAGGATATAAATTTAAATTTAATTTGTTTAAATTTAAATAAGAATTATCCATTCATCATATTGAAATTTAATTTGTTTAAATTTAAATAAGAATTAATTACATTTAAATTTAAATTGTTTAAATTTAAAAGTAATACTCTATCTCTATATCCCTAATAGGTTTATAAACAGTGAATAGATTAAATTTTTCACACAACAAGTGAGTTGTTATATAAGTCAGAAAAATCGAAAACTCTTTTCTCTTCGTTCTTGAGGTACCATCAAAGATTAGAGGGTTTTGGTATGTATAATTTTTTGAGGAAGACTCTAGTAGCCTCTCCATAATAATGAGAGTGAAAAGATCATTGTATGTATGAAGTAAGATTTGTAAGACAAGTTGAAGTGAAATATTTATCAGGTAAACCCATCTTTCACAACACAAACCACAAATTGATATTAAAAATTATAATAATGGGTCAAGAAAGAAATATTATTGGCAAGGACACCGGGAAAACCCCCAATTCATTTCTGTTGCGTCCCATCAAATGGTTGTTTCGGATGGTAACGATAGATAGATAGGATATCAATCAAATAATGCAACGAACGAAAATGCCAAAATAAATGAAATAGACATCTGACCTACAGGACTACAAGAATCCATCTAGATTTTTTTGATTTCTAGTTTGATTTGATGATTAAGGCATCTTTTTCCTTTTCTGGTACAATAATTCAAGCATCTCTGCTTGGCAAATTTGAAACACTCTTCGTGTTCTTATAAAGAAGAGGAACAACTTTCTAAAATCATAATCATAATTTCAAGATAAGCTTTTGTAGGGCCAATGAAATTCTTGCACCAGGCTACCCATCATAAGAACTTTATCCAAGTTTCTTTTACACTCTGAACTGCTTTTTTAAGATATACTTATTGAAGATCAAATAAATTAGATTTGTCAAAAATTAAACAATTCGAGTTGATTTTAAGGATTATTATATTTCTTAATGAGTCTAAAAGAATTAAAAATTTAAAGTATGAATGAAAAAACGTTAAGGATAACGATTATATAGTCTTTCATCATTAGAAAGACTAATCCGTCACTCGAGCTTACTTTAATGGTAAGAATAGAGTGAGATTTGGGTAAAAACCTTAAATTCGTGTTGCTCCCAATTGTACCAAAAAACAAAACAAAAGCCTTTGTGATTTATCAAATAAATGGCAGAAGAAAAAGTAGTTCAAAGTTTGGAAATCCTTAATTACTTAATTAGTTTATCCAAGAAGTAGAAAATTGAGATTGATTGTATGTAGATAAGATTGAAAGGAAACATGAATAGAACCAGTTCACGACAAAGACAACCACTACAATAAATTTGACCGCTAGTTGTAATTTTAACCTTTTTTTTTTATCTAAATATTTTAAGTAAAGATATGCATGCATTCTTGACTTTAGATTTGCAATGTGACATAAAGTTTTAAAAAATTTTAAATTATAAAAAAAAATTTAAATAAATCATTATTTGCATTCTATCAAATACTTATACTTTTATCTTTGATCAAATGAACCTTACAATTAATTGATTATTTATTATTAATTAAAATAATATCCATTATTTTATACTCACGTGATGCTAATGTAAAGGGTGAAAATATTATGTGACTATATTCTCATTCCATATTAAGATGTCATATTTTCATTTAATATAATATGTTAACATGTGTCATATAATGTAAAAAAAACTATTGTACTTCAACTAATTATAATTAAATAACTACTAGTAATAACAATTTATTTGATTCAAAATAAAAATATAAAAACTTAATTTAATATAATAAATAAATAAAAAATTTAAATTTTAAATATTATACCTGACATTATCAAAACCACAGTTTAGCAGCACTTTTTTAATACTTAGAATGTATTAACACTTTGTAGATTAGGCTTTAATCGCAAAAAGCATGCCGATTCGTTGGACAACTTCACCAAATCTAATGAACCCAAGTGGATATTCTAGTACATTTGGATATCAGCTCGCAACAGTAAACTTTTTTTGGCTATATATAGAACCAAAATAAGTTGGTTTTTTTCACTACACCCGCAACAAAAGAGTGATCAAACAAAAAATTCTTAAAATCGTCATTAGCAATGAGCACTGCTGGTCAGGTTATCCGTTGCAAAGGTGATCACCTGCACACCTCTCTGATACTCATACAACTTTTTCCTGCTCATATGGGCTACATATCTCTTCTGGGTTTTTGCAATTTTGAAGTTCTCAGCTCAAGGGTTTTGGTGATAAAGGAAACTGTCTGTTCTTTAAATTTAACTTCTGGATCATAGTCAAAGATGGAACTGAGGTGGTGACGGAGTGGCGACCATCATCTCTCATGCAAAACTTTAAATTCGTCATTAATTATATTTAAAATATTTCGTGTCAAAAAGAATTAAATTGTTATATTGAATAATATTTTTATGATGTTATGATTCCGTTGAATTGCTCAGAAGGTTAAGAGAAATGGGTTTGCGTGTCCAAAACAACATGGTACTGTATACTTTTATGCGGTTGTGGAGCTTTCTTGAGCAATTTGTTTGAAAATTCTTCTTCGCATTTAATGCTGTCTGTTGACTGATTGATTGAGTGTGAGAACTGTTGGGCTAATTAAATTAATGTGGTATGAATTGTAGCTGCTGTGGCATGGGAGGCAGGGAAGCCACTCTCAATAGAAGAAGTGGAAGTTGCACCACCCCAGAAGGATGAGGTCCGGATGAAGATACTCTTCACTTCTTTATGCCACACTGATGTCTACTATTGGGAGTGTAAGGTAACGCTTTTCTTTTTGATTTCTACTCCAATTATGTCTCATAATTGGTTTTCTTATTTTCTGGTAAAGAAAAAGGCGTTTCAATTACAAAAAAAAGGTTTTCAATTAACAAAGCATTGTGTAATTAAATAATCTGTGAAAAATATGTGGGTTTAATTATTTCAAAGTGTGGGTATTTTATATGTTGGTTTGTAGTCTATTTTGAGGACAACGGTATTTGTACTTGAAACAACCATATTTTTTTCTTTTTAATTTGGCAGGGATACACTCCTCTGTTTCCTCGCATTCTTGGTCATGAAGCATCAGGGTATGTAACCAGCTAATCTATTTTGCCATTTTATTAGCTAATTTTTATATTTCATTAATATAAAGCTTGCAAAATCATTTTATTTAGTGATTTTTACTAAAAAATCCTTTAACAAAA
The DNA here is from genome assembly GCF_002168275.2 of Theobroma umbraticum. Classification (NCBI taxonomy): domain Eukaryota; kingdom Viridiplantae; phylum Streptophyta; class Magnoliopsida; order Malvales; family Malvaceae; genus Theobroma; species Theobroma umbraticum. Next base: position 2,844,548 of record NW_018397260.1, on the reverse strand, counting down.
TATTTAATATCTACACCAACCTTTATCAAAGAAGATTACTTCTCATAATTTCTTCTTAATCTTAATAATATTTTAATTTTTCAATCTGAAAATATGTAACATATTCTTTTTGTCCTATACCAGGAAAGCATGCCTGGTTTGCCTTTTAAGCTTGCTACTTTGAATAGTAACATTCCTATTCTATCGATTAATATTAGATTTGTCTGAACTTGGTGGTACAATTAGGATTGTGGAGAGTGTGGGCGAGGGTGTGACTGATGTCCAACCGGGTGATCATGTTCTCCCTATCTTCACCGGAGAGTGCAAGAAATGTCGCCACTGCCTGTCGGAAGAAAGCAACAACATGTGCGATCTGCTTAGAATCAATTGCGACAGAGGTGTTATGCTCGCGGATGGCAAAACCAGGTTTTCCATCAAAGGGAAGCCTATCTACCACTTTGTTGGCACCTCAACTTTTAGCCAATACACTGTTGTGCATGTCGGCCAGGTTGCCAAGATCAACCCAGCTGCCCCGCTTGACAAAGTCTGCCCTATTAGCTGCGGAATATGCACAGGTTTAAGCCTTGGGGAGAAGGGATAAATGATATTAATGACACTGAGAAGTGCGAAATTTCCTGTCTCGCACTAATCATCTTTGCTTCTCCGATTTTAGGTTTTGGGGCCACCGTGAATGTTGCTAAACCAAGAAAGGGTCAAACTGTTGCAATTTTTGGACTGGGAGCTGTTGGCCTTGCTGTGAGTTATTCTTGTTCTTCTTATGATTTTCACTAGGCAACTAAAAGGAAAAGGTATTGGATTGATTTTATGCTTACAACCTTTCTTGAAATTTAGGCTGCTGAAGGAGCAAGGATTTGTGGGGCTTCTAGGATCATTGCTGTCGATTTGAACCCCAGAAGATTCGAAGAAGGTAGCATTAGTTTAGTCGTTATTCGTAATACATACAAAATCTTGTTGGGTCCCTGGTTAAGTAAAGCTGCTGACTAATCATATTTCTTCTTATTCCTGCTGCAGCCAAGAAGTTTGGTATCACAGAATTTGTGAATCCAAAAGATTACAACAAGCCAGTTCAAGAGGTTGGTTCCAGCTTGAAAATTATCATCAATTTTGTATGCAGCCATTTAGTAGCAACATGCAAGTAATATGTTTTACAGATATTAACATATATCACTTCCAATAATTAGGTGATTGTCGAGATGACTGGCGGAGGAGTGGACCGCAGTGTGGAGTGTACAGGGAGCGTCCAGGCCATGATTTCCGCATTTGAATGTGTCCATGATGTAATTAGATTATCCAAACCCCCTCTCTGTTAAAAATAGAAATTATATCCTTTCACTTTTGTCTGTTTTAGCTGAAAAAATATATGGATATGCTTCTATTCAGGGTTGGGGTGTATGTGTGCTTGTCGGTGTGCCAAAGATAGATGATGCATTCAAGACTCATCCAATGAAACTGCTGAGTGAGAGGACTCTCAAGGGTGCTTTCTATGGCAACTACAAGCCCCTATCAGATATTCCTAATGTTGTCGATAAATACTTGAACAAGGTGATGAGTTTCAGGATCTGTTTAGACAATTCCTTACCTACTATCCATCGCTCTGTCTTCTAGCTCCATATAAATGGAAATATGATAACATGACGATTTTCTTGATGTTGCAGGAGCTGGGGCTCGATATGGACAAGTTCATCACTCACTCTGTACCTTTTGCCGACATCAACAAGGCGTTTGATTACATGCTCCAGGGCATCGGTCTGAGATGCCTGATTCACTTGGATGCTTAGGGAATTGCTGGGAATGTTGCTCCATGGATGAAACCTCTATCTTGCCATATGTACAATATTTTTGTCTATTTGCTGCTTTTCAGTTTCCAAGACTGTTATCAGTATAAAACTCTACCCCTGAAGAGTTCTATACTATGAGCTGAGAGAATAAATAATCTGTACCAACATGGTTTGCGGTTGTGAAATAAATTTGTACTAGTACTTTCCAAACTTCAATGAATTATGGTCATCATGATTCTGCATTATTTGTGATATAATGCATTTCTTGCACCAACTCTCATAAATTGTCATGTCATTTAATTTTTTAAAGTAAATTCTACACTAAGGTCATTATTTTTGACCTTATTGTAAGGTCATCATTTTTGACCATATTGTAAGGTTAATTAGTAAAGACTATCCTATCTATAAGATTAAATTACAATTATTGATTTAAAATGCATAAAAAAACTGATAAACAAATTCAACTGATAAATAAAAAATTCTTTCTTTGTTGAACTCTTTTTATACTTTAATAATAAAAATTATTTATTTGTATTGCTTTTATTCAATGGCCGAAATTTCATATTATAAATAGGATTATCACTGTTATAAATAAAAAATTCAAAATTAAAAATGTATAATAATAAAAATAAAAACACATGTAACTTAAAGCTGTCATTAAAAAACCTAGACATAAAATTTTTAAAAGTTATGATTAAAAATTCTTAATGTAAAGTAATAAGAATTGACATAAAAACTCGTAAAACTAGAATAACTAAATTTAAAATCTTAACATAAATGTATGAGAGTTAATGTAACAAGTCAATTAAGTAAAAAAATCTAATTCTAATGAAAAACAAATATTTAAATTTATATTCTTGGGCTAAAAATGTTTAACCATATAAAATTTTTAATTTTTAAATAAAGAATAATAAGAATGAAAATAATTATAATTCAAATTCGATATAAAAAAGTCTTGACATAAAACTATAATAATTGACGTAAAAATTTATAAATGTAGAATAACTAAATTTTATATCTTAATGTAAATGTGTGAGAGTTAACATAACAAGTAAAGTAAGTAAAAAAAATCTAATTCTAGTGAAAAAAAAAAGTTTTAAATTTATATTCTTAGAATAAAAGTATTTAATGATATACAAATTTTAATTTTTAAATAAAAAATAATAAAGATAAAAGTAATAATAGTTCAAAATTGACATAGATAAGCTTGACATAAAATTGTAACAATTGATGTAAAAGCTTATAAAGGTGGAATAACTAAATTTTAAATCTTAACGTAAATGTGTGAAAGTTAACATAACAAGTCAATTAAGTAAAAAAAATCTAATTTTAGTGAAAAATAAATATTTAAATTTATATTCTCGGGTTAAAAATATTTAATGATATGCAAATTTTACTTTTTAAATAATAATAATAATAATAGTTCAAAATTGATATAGATAAATCTTGATGTAAAACTATAAGAATTGACGTAAAACCTTATAAAGGTGAAATAACTAAATTTTAAATCTTAACGTAAATGTGTGAGAGTTAACACAATACGTTAATTAAGTAAAAAAAATTAATTTTAATAAAAAATAAACATATATATTTATATTATTAGGCTAAAAGTATGTAATGATATTCAAATTTTTATTTTAAATAAAGAATAATAAAGATAAAGATAATTATACTTTAAAGTTACTATTAAAAAAGCTTGACATAAAGTTATAAGAATGAACGTAAAATATTATAAAAGTGGAATAAGCAAATTTAAAATCTTAATTTAAATATGTGAGAGTTAACTTAACAAGTGATAATAATAATTTTTATTGAATTAATTAATTAAATATAATTTTAATATTAAAAAAATAATATTCTTATAGTTTAAAGTAAAAAATAAAATAAAATTAAAAGTCAAATAATTTTTAAAATAAGCTAACTAAATTTAAAAATTATCTACGTAGTTATCCTAAAATAGATAAATTTAAAAATTATATATATTGTTTACCCATTAACTTGTTATTCAAGTTTTTATTATTTTTCTTTAAAATTTTATTAATTGATCTTATAGTAAGGTTAGACTTACTATAGCGGTCACCATTTTTTTAGATTAAATATGCAAATAAGCCTCCTAAATTATACCAAAAAATTCAATTTAGCTCTTATTTTTTTATTGCATTCAAGTAAGTTTCTAAATTTTTATTTTAAATCAAATAAGCCCCTCACACTAATTGTCAACTATACAATCAATAATTTGTGATGCCACATCATCTTCCACGTGGCATGTTGACGTATAATCTTGATGACATCAATGTCATGTGCTAGATGTGTGGCATAAAAAATTGTTGATTAGGAATTAGGTTTTTTCCTATTTACTCATCCAAATGTTCAAAAATTATTAGTCAGAGATTTGAAAAAAAATAAAAAAAATCTAATTGCTTCAAACTGATTACCATAATTTCTTAAGTGATTATCATCTTCTCAATTAAAGCTTGCATCTTTTCTAACAAAAAAAATACCTTCACTTTCTTAAACATTTCCTAAACCCAACATACCTTATAGTCAGAATGTTCTCCCCTATCTAAAATTTCTATTCCTCCTCTAAAATTCATTCTTTGGGTAGTCTTGAATTTTCAAAATTTGTAAAAGATATAGAGAAAAGGGAAGAGTAAATAAAATTCAACACTATCAAATTTTCCTTACAAATTGTAGGGAAGAGAAAAGTATCAAAGTTTCCTTACAAATTCTAAAAAAGAGAAGAAAAGGATTTGACTTTCTTTTATTACGGATCAACATTACGTGTCTTTGCTAGTTTTAGTATTATAAACATTGTGTGTTCTACCTTTACTCTTCTTCTTCTCAAAATTGTTTTTTAGTATTTTCGAATTTCTCTATACCAACTTTCAATTGAGCAATAATGAGGTATTTTTTTTTAGGAAGGATAGATGGTAATCAGTTAATAAATTATGGTAATCCGTTTGAAACAATTAGGGTTTTTTTTAATTTTTTTGTTTCAAATCCTTAACCAATATTTTTTAGATTTGAAAAGGAAAAAAATTCAATTCCAAGTTAGTAGTTTTTGATACCATGTCATCTACTATGTGGCATTGATATAATTAAGATGATACACTAACATACCACGTGAAAGATAACATAACATTAAAAATTGCTAATTGTACAATTGACTAACAGAAGTTAGTAACAATTAGTTAAAAAATTTATTTGATCCAAAATAAAAATTCAAGAACTTATTTGAATACAATAAAAAAATAAGGGCTAAATTGACTTTGTTGATATAGTTCAGAAACTTATTTGGATATTGAACTATTTTGTATTATTAAGTTAATACATGTTTAATTTTAATTTTTTTTACATTTTTCTCTCTCATATTATTTCCCTGTTTTTATAATAAATATTTTAGAATTTCTTCATAGTTGAAAACATTGAAGCCTTTTGTTTGGCTCTAGATGTAAATTTTGGCAAAAAAAAAAAAACAAATGCGTACGATTAATTAACTAACTAGACAAACTAAGGTAAATGGAAGTAGCCACACCAAGCATGTATAGTGTACACCTCAATGGCAGCCATCGTGACCCCAACAATGTTTGCTCACAAAACTCGCCACCACTCTAAACCCCACAATCTCCATCTCTTCAATATCGCCTTGTCGACGACATTAGAGAATGACCCAAGTTTGAATCTATTCCTTTAACAAATCAAACTCTTAGCACTAGATATCAAATTCCAAAATCAATTTGAATTTTTAACGGAAAGAACATACTCAATTCTTTGGGAACTTTCATTAAATTGAGTATTGTATTTAAATGAGTCAATTTTGAAGCGAAATAGAGGACAAGAGACATACTTGTTCTTCAAAACTATAAATCAGTAGTAAATTATGATTTTTAACGTGAAAAAATCTTATGAACATACGTTAGGGACAAAGGATACTATAATTTACTTGAAATGGCAACATTATTGAATTTAATTTAGTTTCCATTTCTATTCAATTTTTTGAAATATTGAAGAGTTGAAATTATATTAAGATCATCTTGAAAAGTGATTTTTCATTTTTCATTGGAGAAAGTTACTTTTTTTTTTAGTGTTTAGTCTTTAATTAGCATGGTAAGATATATCTTTTAATTAGTTGTAATTAATTTTTTTAAAAAATAAAAAATAAAATCTTAAGTGCCTTTGAAGCTATAGACACTATATTTTGTTTGGGTGGCCAAATTGTTTTCTTTACCATTTTCGTTCATTTTATTTGTTATTTCCATTTTTTTATTTTATATTAGTATTGGGTCAAGTTAAGTGTGGGTGTAATTAGATTAAGATCTCTTAAGATGGAAGCCCAAAGACTTGGACTATTGTTAGATGGATCCTTGTTATACTACTGTCACGATCCAATCCTTGGTATAACAAAGTCAATGAGAATTACACTTTTAACCCATGCAAGCTTAAATGATGAATAAAACTTTACATTTACACGTATTACAACGTAACCATGATTAATTATATATTGATATACTGGTCGTCCAACATGCTTACGTGCTTACATTGCGAAAGCAAAAAAACATAAATCCAAGTGTCGGCCATCTTATGGCAGATACAACCCATAAGCCATCCCGTAGCAAAACATTTAAAGTGTAATTATTACATGGCATAACAAAGTCATAAATCCATAACAGTTTGAAATATAAAGTCAAACTCAATCAATGGAGTACGACACAAATGAAAGGGTTGATGTCTACTGGATGACATGACGATCACTTACTAGACCAACCGTAGAAGACTATAGCTCCTAATTGGATAGCGAGCCAAGTTATATAGTATATTGATCTGAAAAAAATAAGGGGTAATAACTTGTGAGTCATAAAGATTTCATAAGTAGATATGGGGAAGGGGAACAAGCAACGGAAAAGAGTATTTAAAAAAAGTACACTTTCAGAAAAATATGTAAATAGATGATAAATCAATATATGCAAAGATCGACTTTTCAGGCATTAATACAAACCAAGTCTCGCTTGTCCAGTCTTCACCTGACAATCCCACTTACCAAATATGTCAATAATCAGTTGGTCGATGCCCAACCAATTCTTTCATTTCCGAATTCGTTTCTTTCAAATGACATCAAGAAATGTACAACTTTTTTCACTCCAAAATCGATATCTTTCAAACAACACATAGATGGTACACTTTTCTTTTTTATAAAGCATTATTGGTAAAACAATTCATAAACTTTTAAAAGAATATTTAGAAGTTGGAAATCACATCAAAAGTCTAATTAAACATCATTTCAAAAGTGTTTGAAACATAATTTGAGGTTCTCAAAGATTTAGTTGAAAACATAAACACATTTCTATTTAGAAAAGCTTTTGAAAATGTTGCAGTTCAGAAATAAACTCGATCTGTCAATAGATTGTGCTTATCTATTGAGAAATAGCTCCATCTATCGATAGATAGAAAACATAATGCAATTCTGAAGGTTTTATGTTGCATCTATCTTCATGAACAAGTGCCAAGTGATAAGCTATAGAAAGCAAAAATTTAGCCTAGAACTCATTTCTAAGACCTCATACAAGTCTATAATTCCACCATAGACAAATAAACAACAAGTACTCAGCATATAAGCAATGGTTATGATGCAATCCATCAATCCAATCATGGATTCGATAACAATTTAGTCTAAATCACCACATTAGATATTTATTTGATATTAACCTAGTTTAAATCACCACATTAGAGATTCATTAAATAAAAAATGAAGTTCAATAAAGGACAAACTAAACCACCTATTTGTCATCATTGCTAGGATTCGACCTCATACTCATTCATGAAATTAATCATGAAATTAATAACCTAATGCAATGAAAAAATAAAGCATGCATTTAATCAAAGAAACAGGCAAATCTCATAAGATCAATGTTTGCTTTTTTCATGTAATTTTTAAATTAATTATGAATATTTATAAGTCTAAGTATTACATACCTTACTTTAGATATTGTAATCAAGAGCCAATTAAATCCAAATGGGCTTGTAATGAAGCGAGAAACCCAAAAAAGAGAATAAGTCAGTTTGAAATCCTACAATGGAAATATTTGCTTCTTCACTTTTAGGATTTGTCAAATCTTTAACCACCTAAGTGTTTGACCTCTAACAATAATCCACATAATAACCGAATAAGACATTTTCAAAGGTAGGATTTTTCTTGTGCTAGCAAGTTTTGTTTCTAAAACAAAGTAATCAAAAGTTTTTGTCGAATCTTATTTCTATCATACAAAGAAAATTATTTTTTTCTTTTCTTATTTGCATGAAACGGCTAAGAAATGGCTAAAGGTTTTCGTTACCATAATTTTAGTTGGCTAATATAACATATCTATATAGCCTAAGTTGTAACCCTAGATACAACATTTGTATTTTTATTCAATTAAGTCCTTGTGAACCTAATTAATATTTCCACTTTATTTTGGTCTATTTCCATTAATTTAAACTTAATTGATTATCCTTATTTAATCTCAATCATGTCACTTAGTGTATGTAAACCATTAGGCTTCTAATATGTTGGCAATAAATATAAATTGTAATCAAATATCAATTTAATAAGTGATTTAAATTTATAGATCATGAGCGATATCTAGCAATACATCATGATCACTCAAATGTTAAAGAGTTAATTAAAGAATTGACAAAGCTCTTTAGTGATAAGCCTTTTAGTGCAATACGATCTTTTCATCAAATATTCGAATATGTCATAAAGCATAGCTCAATGTCTACTTTTGACATTCCATATTAATTTTCATAATTCATAACTAACTTTATGAATTTAGAAAACTAACTTTCCTCAAATTCATCACGCTTTAGCTAAAGACTTTATACAAGTTAATCTAGAATTAAGAACAAGTGAAATATATCCCTTCATATCACTTAGGGTGATGAATCCTCTCTTGACCACTTATCCACCTTCCTATACTTCATGGCATACTGAAAAATACCCTGTTTAGATATCTGGTCACCTCTAAACTAGTAGAGATAAAATAAAAATATGTCATTCTCCATACAAGGTGACCAGATGTCTCAAGTCCGAGGACAAGTTGCACGACTATCACATAAGAACATATTCCACAAACACTTGACTAAAATACCAAATGGAGTTCTCATAGCGGGTCATGTTCAATGAACTATTCTTTAACGAGCACCCACGTGTAATTCTTAAGTATCATATATATTTCAATCTATGAGATCGCTTGCTTACTTTCCAAGTAAAGAGACTTAATATGTGCAGTCTTTAAGCATTGTCAATGCCTTGTCTTGACAATATAATGACTAGGAACAATTTTAGGAACATGGCTTTGATGCATAGTGATCTCATAATTGTAACAACTTTACAATTCTCTTGCAAGGCCTTTATGTTTTATGGGCCTCATCCAATTAATACTTAATAACTCCTTATTATTACACTAACATGAAGAAAAACCTATATCACATATAGTTATGCGATTAAGTCTGCATTAAATAACAATATATATTTCTTGACCAATCTAATTAGCTTGAGGGTATATACCAATAGTCACATTAGAATCGAACAATCTGTTACTCTATGGTTGAAAACTATTCAATAAAAGGTTAGTTCTTTGTTAGCTACCAAATCCAACAAGTCAAGGAAAATTCTCAACTGACTCAAGCTACCTTTCATTGTGCACAATGGATAGTGTTCCTACCATTAGCTACAAGTCTTTATACCAATAGGCTCCAATAATCACAATACACAATTCAACATATAGTGAATAATATCCAAAGAAATGAATCAAATCATCAATAAACATAATATTAAAACATTATGGTCCTTAGTCAAATAATCATGACAACAGTCATAATAATTGACCATAAATACCATGGCATCAATAAGGAGAAAACATTTCTCATGCATCCTTTAAAAATTCTTCCATCACACATCATTCATTCATAAATGAGAGGCTGAGATACAAATGCATTGAAAGAGTTGTTCCCCATTTTCAAATACTCTAAAGTAAACTATATATAGCTATTTTGTAGTCTTCATAAACATCCTTGAAAACATTTTTTTACCACACAAACATAATCAAAACTCATTTATATGCAAGTCCAAGGATATGCATGCTTAATTATATCAAAATAATTAAAAACACCGCATCCACCCACCTCAATGAAGCAAGCTTTGGCTTTCAAGGATTTTCATCAAACACTTGGCCTTCCAACAACTTAAACTTTGTCAATAACACTTATCATGAACTTTCCAACATTAATACTTGGTTCTTCTATAAGCTAATAGTCATCAAATCATTCCGTAAAATTTTCCAACAATGCTTAACCCAAAATCCAACATCTAATCTAACTTCTAACTAAGGATTTAAATCATCTATAAGCTACAGTTTGAGCAACTTTACCTTGGTGAGTTTAAGAACCTTAAAACCAAGTCAAAAAACTAGATTTCAACATTAAAATGAGTTTCAACAACTTTATGAAATTTATAGAATTTTAAGCTTGAGATAATTTGTTAAAAATTGATTATTTACCTTTCAAAGTACTTGGGATCGAAAACCAAGCTTGAGAATGACTTAAATATTCAAAACCCTTTGATTTGAGGAAAATTGGAGTTAATAGCATAAAAGCATGAGGGTAGTTGTGTTTCTAGCTAAAAACCTTGTTTTTACCAAAAAAGGAAACTTTAAGGGTTTTAGGGCTTTTAAAATAGGTTTGTAAAAACCAAAATGCGCATTTTTTTCCAATCTAGACGTCATCTATTGATAGATTAAGCCTATCTATTGATAGATATTCATTAGTTTGAGATTTTTTAGGTTTTTTCTGTGTTCATCTATCGATAGATACACTCAACACTGCTTGTTTGAAGTCCAAAATCAATCCTTTTAACTCTAAAAAGACTCTAACTCCAAAATTTACTTATATGTTCAATAAAAATATGAATTCCAAAGTTAAAGTGCTATTATAACACATTTAGAACATTAAATCACCAGCTCACCAAGTTAGGTTACAATTCTAACCTTTATCTAGGTAGGAGGTTTCACATCTACTCAAGTCCAAAACCTACTAAGCCCATTAGATTAAAAAAATAAAAAAATAATTTTCTTTAAAAAAAAAGAAAAGGAAAATTTGTGATTTGCTACCATGCCAAGAAAATTGCCATGCTTGGCATGGCAACTGAAGCAACTGCTGTGGTAGCCAACTAAGGCTGGAGTACCATGCCTTATCCTTCCCCAAGTAGGAACAACGCCTCTTTCTCCCAAGGTTTGCCAATTTTAGCTAAGTCTTTTTCTTTTTAGGATTTACCCCTCTTTCCCCCTTCCCCTCAAATGGTTAAGAATTAAAATCACTTTCAAAAGTCAAACCCTCAAATGGTGAAAAATTAAAATCAATTTTGAAAGTCAAGGGTTTGGTAATAGGCAAGACATTGCCATTAGTAGCATACAACTACCAAGACGCTGCTAATTAATGGTACTAAACAAAGAAGAAGGATTTTGCCTACTTTTATAAGGACAACGAAAAACCAAAGAGAGAACCTTAGAGAGTTTTTTATGAAAAATAAGATTAAAAAAACTTAGAAGAGAGCCACAGAAGCAAAAAATACTTAGTTTACCATTACAATTACTTTCTCATGTCTAAACTATTACTATTAATATATATTTCTATGATTCGAGTTTACCACAACAAACTTTCAAATATACTTTTTCTTGGGATTTGCATTTGAAATTAATTTTTACTATAATTTTTCACATTTATGAGCTTGAAAAGGTGATCTTTAGGATCATAGTGAAAGAACAGTGGACCGTTTGGTGATCTCCTTTCCTATAGACTTGCTTCAAAAGGCTATCTCTTTTTTTGCAATTATTATTATTTATGGTCTATATGGATTTTCAGTGAGCTAGCTAAAATTCTTGGAAAATTTCCACTTATTACGCTGCTTTATTAAAATTTCCACCCTAATTTTTGTCTGTACCTTATTGTTTGCTTTCTTTGATGTTCTACTCCCATATTTTCGAATGGACTGTTCTGCCTATCTCTTTGTCATCGTCTGTTCTTTGGCCTTTTTATTTCTATCTCTACTGCTGGATCCTTGCTGGTTTTGCTGTTGTCTCTTTTACTGGGTCTTGTTAGGGTTTTGTTTTGTTGTGTTCTACTACCCTTGCTTGCTTAATGGCATTTTTTTTTAGTTGGCTGTCTTTTTGGTCCCTTGCTCTCATCTTTTGTAGTCGTCTTTCTCAAACGATATGGCTGTTACTTGTGTTTTTGTGCTGAATTCATGCTGTGTTGCTTCATTGCCGTTGTTGGGATATTTTGAATTTTATGTTCATGCGGGCTGTTTTTTGATGCTAGGCTGAGTTTTGTGGTTGGAGATTTTGAGCTACTGAGTTCTTATATGTGTTGATGCGAATTTTTTTTATTTTGTTACTTTTGTATATGTCTATGTGTTGGTGAGATCCATGGAAGGTATACGTCTGCTTGTATAGCCATGGATGACTCCACTTTTTTGGTTGTTTTTTATAGCTTTTGGTTGTTGGTCATGCTATCATTCAAGATAAGAGGCTGTTAGTTTCAATTTTTCAAGCATTGTAGGGCTCATCGTACAGTCACTCCAATTACATTTAATAAAAATTGACTTTTAATTTATTTTCTTGTAGCATACCTACCACTCTATGTGAATTTGCATTCCATTTGTAGTTGTATTTCGATCATTTAAAAGGTATTTCTAGCCTTTCCGTGGGATATATACTTATAGTTATTAATATGTTATTGAATTGGAATGATACTTAACACTCAGAAATTGTATGAAATCATTTGATTTAGTTTCTTTATATGTCATTATATTGTTTTAATTTATATTTTAAAATATTTAAATGTATTTTATAATGGCATGTTTTTATTAACATTTTTTATTGTGCATGTGAATGGGAATTATTCTTGATTGTTATATTTTGATGATTTTACAGTATACATGCATACATATATATAAAAGAATAATAATATATTCATATATATATAAAAGAATAATCTGTTATTATATAATTTGTACATATATATTAATATTATTATTCATACATATTATATTAACCATATACATTATAAATTTACCTATTGTTTCTATGAAACTTAGGATTATAGAAATGTATAATTCTATATTATCGCAGAAGTATGGTGAAGATTTCATCCTCTCAGTTAGAACTCGATCTGCATGTTTGGACTGAAGTAATTGGAGGGATGGAGACTGCATGTACTCAAGTGTATGGGTTTAGTACTCAAGTATCTGTTACAGCTTACTTAATGCAACGCACAGCAATGCATGAACATCTAAGTTAGGATGTGGCCCTATCAACTCTAGCGTTACTAGTCCCACAATTGCATTGGATGAAAAAGTGAAAATCTATTAAAAGACTTGGGTAAAGTACGTGAGGAAATGAAAGAGAATAATGCCAATTTAATAGCAAACGTGAAAGAAGCAATGGCGAAAAGTATGAGTGAATTTATGGTATGTATGGAAGCAATGATCGTGAATAATGCACTTTTGAAACAAGGAAATGCAGGTACATCAAGTTCAAATCTTGACAAGTAAGAACACGACATTTCATGATATGATGTCTCTTTTCCGTTGTTGGACTTGGATACTTTTTTAATATGGCTACACTAACACATTTAGCTTTATGTTTATATTTGTTTGATATTTTTAAATATTGTGTGTTTTGGTAGAGTATAATTTGCCTCTCAATCTAATTTATTTTAGTTTCCACACCTTGTGAAAAAGGAATAGTTTGAAGGAGTACACTTGTGGTTTGTGCAAAAAAAAAAACGATCAAAAGATAAAACAATGGGGAGTGAATAGTCCAAATGGACGAGAGAGATCGAGAAAGCTCCAAGTCCCGAATAATTTTTCTGCAATAAAAGAGGACAATTATCAAACTTTTGACTATTTCATTTTGTTTTCATGTGCATGGTAGGTATAGGATTTTGTCAGTATAGATTTCAAAGATTTATACTATTTGTCTTAATGATTTTGTTGGAATGTAAATATGTCTTTTATAGTCTATGCTCAAGTTAGAAAAATTCTTTGTAGTGATTGTTTGATAATAAAGCCCCACACAACTTATTTCCAAGATAATACAAAACAAAAAAGAAATATATTTTTTTCACAATAAATGGTGAAAATAATCTTAAAAGAATTGGTGGCTGTTATTTACAAATGAACTCATCGTCATAAATATTCTCAAACCATTTATCTAAACACTCTTATATGACGTAGACCACTTGAATAAAAGCCCTTTAAGAACTTGAATCCAAAAGGACCTTCAAGTGATAAAGAAGGTTCAAGTGAGATCTCTGTAGGCTTTAAAAGGACCTTCATTACTCAAAATCGTTACATAAGCCTTCATTTGAGTGGCTGATCAAGGAAGGCCATTCTTAATGAACTCTTCATTTTGGAACGTTTGAGTCAAGCTTTGAGTTAGGAAACCATGAAACCAAAATAAAAAAAGAAAAAGACGAAATAAGAAAGAAAAAAAAAAGAGAGGATGTTCAAGGAAAGTTGATAGTAACATCATGTATTTGAGATATTTAAATAATGCCAAACCAAGAAAAAAAAGAAGAAAAAAAAACAAAAAAAAATTCACCTTTGCTCCAAAATTCATCATTTCTAAGAATGGCTCTTCAAGGTAAGTAAGCATTTTTTTAGATGAGAAATGGCCATGTTACATTCTCTCCTTTACAAATGAGAAGTTATTTGCTTACTACCTTTTTGAGCTTAGTAGATTTTTTTTTTCTAAATGCACCTTAACTAAGGATCACCTCTCACATAGGAGAATTTTTTTCCAAAAACATGAATGGTGGAAGTCTTATTTCGAGGGAAAAAGGGAACACCTTATATTGAAGGAGCAAATACGAAAATTTTGAGTTCCAAAAATATTTTTGAACTCAATCTATCAAGATGACAAATGGTGAAAAAAAATGAAAGAAAAAGGAAAATGGGAGTGCATGTTTTCAAAAAATAAAAAAAAAAACAAATGCCTCGAGAGATTTTCAAATGACAAGAAACGATCCTTGGTTGATCACCTTATTTACATATTTTGAGCCTTTTTATTCTTTTCTTCAAAGCCCATAACCTTAGCCTTCATTATGTTTTTCAAAGAGTCCATTTTGATCAAGTGTAAATACTTATATTGAAGAGCTTTCTTTCAGGAAAAAGTCATCAAACAGCCAAAAAGGCCTTAGTGTCATTGCAAAAAGAACCCTTTTGAATCCATTCTAGGGAAAAGTTTGAATTTTTTAAGTACATGAGGGAACGGTAAAAAAAAAGGAAAAAAGGAGTAAAATGGAGCTCTAAGATGAAAACTTGGAAAGGCGGTCTAGAGATAAAATGGAAACTTATGAAGCCACTCATGATATTGACCAATGTTGTAACAAAAAGCACAAAAGAGAGATCATTTCAAGGCAACCAAAGTGCTTTAGAGACCCTTAAAATATCCAAGAATGTAAGATTCAATATTTGTCTAAAAATCAATGTTGAACTTTAAACCATTCGCTTCTAAACTAACCTTGAAAATCTTGAGTCTCTAAAGTCGGTCTTAACATCTATCAAATTGCCACATATCATGAGACCAAAAAAGTGTCAAAATTGATTGTAATTTGAAAAAAATCTTTTTATGAAAAGCTTGATTTTCAAAAAGCATAGATATGAAAAAAAAGCATGTCACATTTGTAAGCTTAGACAAAGAAACATCGATTCTTCCTTTTCTGTCAAGTGGCGAAAGCTTTTGTTAACTAAGACCTTGAAATGTGAACCTTTCAATGCATTTGAAAGACCAAATCGTAATTCAAACCAAATCAAGGTCATTTCAAATAGTAACCACAAATTTTCGAGAGATTTAAATATCACATGTTTTTTCCCAAAGTAGGAAGTGTAAAATTGATACATTTTTGTTTCAAGATTTAACTATCTTTGATCACAAAAATAATTGTGTCAAAAATCATGATGTTTTTGAAAGCAAACTATGTTCCAAAAAAAAAAGTTCAAAAAAGAAGAGAGGAGAGTCTTTATGATCATTGTGAGGTAAGTCTTGCAATTATTTCATGATGATATGACATATATTTTTGAAAAAGGTAAAGTCATTTCTCAAGAAAAAATGAGAAAAATTATGGTGCAAGAAAGAGTTTTCATGATCAAGAGGCATGGAAACATTAAAATCAAATTTGAATCAATGCATAATCATTGGTTGATATCAATTGTTGAAAAAAAGATTTCAATAATCCCAAATCAATGTGACAAGATTGACGTAAAAATTCTTTAAAAGTAAAAAGATTGGCAACTGCGCAAATCATCACCAAAGAATGCCCAAAAACAAGAAAAATGGTTGTCAAGAGGGGAATAGATTGTGCAAAATGAAAGGAAGCAATGTCCAATCATGAACATGACCATGCATCAGCAAATTTGAAAGTTTTCAAACAAGAGTCAAAGCCAACTCACGTTTTCCAAGCTTTATGAGTGGAAACTCACCTAACTCAAAATTTTTATGGTTGCGAAACAACCAATGAAAATAAGTTTAAGCTCAATCTAGCTAGCACTAGGATGTTTTAAGCTTAGTTAAGTTGGGATGAGAGCATTTAAGCCTAATCTAGCTAGCACCAAGATTTTTAAGCCTAATAAAGTTGGGGCGAAAGAGTTTGAATCCAAACTAACTAACACCAAGTATGTTTCAAAAGAAAATTCAAACACCTTTTGAAAAGGGTCTAGCTTTGATTAAGTTAAGGAGTTTTTTAAAAAAATCAAACCTGTTTTAAGATAGATCGAGCCTAGATTAAGTCTAGGTGTTCCAAAATTTTAAATCAAACCTGTTTTGAGATAGATCAAACCTAAATTAAGTCTAAGAGTCTCAATTTTTAAATCAAACCTGTTTTAAGATTGGTTGAGTCTAGATTAAGTTTAGGAGTTCTTAAGTTTAAAATTGAACCTATTGTGAGATAGGTCAAGCCTAGATTAAGTCTAGGAGTTTCAAAATATTAAATCAAACCTATTGTGAGATAGGTCAAGCCTAGATTAAGTATAGGAGTTTCAAAGTATTAAATCAAACTTGTTGTGAGATAAATCCAGCCTAAATTAAGTCTAAGAGTTTCAAAATATTAAATTGAACCTATTGTGAGATAAGTCAAGCCTAGATTAAGTCTAAGAGTTTTTAAATATTAAACCGAACCTGCTGTGAGATAAATTAGGCCTAGATTAAGTCTAGGAGTTTCAAAATATCAAATTGAACCTGTTATGATATAGAACGAACTTGGATTAAGTCTAAGAGTTTCAAAATATCAAATCAAACTTCTTGTGAGACAAGTCGAGTCTAGATTAAGTTTAGGAGTTTCAAAATATTAAATCGAACCTATTATGAGATAAGTTGAGCCTAGTTTCGTATAAGAGCTCAAGAGTTTAAAATTGAACCTGTTATGAGATAGATCGAGCCTAGCTTAAGTTTTAAAATCGAACTTGTTTTGTGATAGGTTGAGCTTAAATTAAGTTTAGGAGTTCTAAAATTTTAAAATTGGACATGTTTTTGATAGGTCGAGCCTAGATTAAGTTTAGGAATTCTAAAATTTTAAAATTGAACTTATTTTGAGATAGGTAAAGGTTGGAGTAAGGCTTTATTCCTAGGAGTTCTCCAAATCAAACCTGCTTTAAGATAGATCAAGTTTAGATTAAGTTCTAAAATTGAACCTATTTTGAGATAGGTCGATTCAAAGTTTTGAAAATTGATCTAATTTTTAGATAAGTTGAGTTTGGATCAAATCAAGGAGATTTTAATTGTCTAAATCGAACCTATCTTGAGATAGGTCAAGCTTGGATCAAGTCTAGGAAGTTTTAGAGTGAACCTATTTATTTCAACGAATTCCTTTTTAAGATGGCATGAGTAAATTTGGCAAAATGTTGACCCTTGATTGCCTTAAATCACCTTTTCATACAAAATAGTTGTTTATGTCTTTCCACATTTCCGAACATTTAGAAAATCTACAAAAAGGAAAAATTATAGACACCATACTTTAGGGACAAAGGATACTTTAATCTACTTAAAATGGT
Organism: Theobroma umbraticum; assembly: GCF_002168275.2. Taxonomy (NCBI): domain Eukaryota; kingdom Viridiplantae; phylum Streptophyta; class Magnoliopsida; order Malvales; family Malvaceae; genus Theobroma; species Theobroma umbraticum. The sequence continues at coordinate 2,826,689 of NW_018397260.1, read as the reverse complement.
GAAATTATTGAATTTAATTAGTTTCCATTTCTATTTAGTTTTTGGAAAAATTGAAGAGCTTAAATTATATTAAGACCATCTTGAAAAATGATTTTTCATTGGAAAAAGTTATTTTTTTTAATGTTTAGTCTTTAGCATGGTAAGATATATCTACTAATTAGTTGCAATTAATTTTTTTAAAAATAAAAAAACTAAAATTTTAAGCATCTTTGAAGTTGTAGACATTATATTTGTTTAAGTGGCCAAATTATTTTCTTTACCATTTTAGTTCATTTTATTTGTTTATTTTCATTTTTTTATTTTGTATATTAGCATTAGGTCAAGTTGAGTGGGTCTAATTAGATTGATTCTTTTTAAGATGGAAGCCCAAAGACTTGGGACATTGTTAGATGGATCCTTGTTGGACTATTCAAGCCCAAAACCTATTAAACCCGTTAAATTAAAAATGAAAAAAATAAATAATTTTATTAGAAAAAGAAAAAAAATTAATGATTTGAGGACATGATTGGCTTGACAATTGAGGCATTTGCCACTTTGGCATGGCAATTGAAGTAGCTACCATGGTAGCTAGCTAAGGCTAGATTGCCATGCCTTCTCCGAAGGTTTACCCATTTTAGCTAAATCTTTTTCTTTTAGGATTTACCCCTTGTTATTAGCAAGCTGTCAAACCCAAGATGTTGCCATTGGCAACATACAACCACTAAGACACTACAAATGGCAATGATAACTCTATGACATAGAGTTATTTGAGCTTAATTTTAATAGTAATTTAGCTCATTTCTTGTAATAATGCATAAAAATTAGTAGATTTATTTAAATTATTTTAAATTAATTAATTTAGGTGAGTCAATCTAATCTTGGTTAATTTTATACTTAATTTGCTGTTAATGTGATTAAGATATGTTGTTGTTAATTTATTCGTGTTTCTGTAGGTGTTTAATGAAGGAAGAATTTTAATGAAAGAAAGAAAGCAACTTTGAGGTGCAAATTTCCACTGCATATGTTTTGGTATTTCGACCATAACTCTCTCTACAAAGCTCTAAATATGATGCTTCTTGGATCATTGGAACGTTGAGAGAAAAAGCTATAAATTTCATGTTATTGCTTCACCCAGTTAGGCTTGGAAAATGGTCAAAAATCATGTAAAGTTTGAAGCACTGCAGTGGTCCCATAGCAATTATGATTTTTGCTAATTAATGGGTCTAGGTCGCAGCCTATGTAGTCTGATATGGAAATCGTAGTTGGAATTGACTTCTTTTTTCACCCAACTTGGCCTAACTTCAAAACCATTTAAAACTAACCTTTTAGAGGACTTTTAGCAGAACGAAACACCAAATTGACAATTGAGAATCAAACCATAAAGTTATTAAAGCTAAAAAGAATTTGAAGAGATTCAAGAAGAATTGGTAGATCAAGATTATAAATTCTTGGGTTCTATCATCCTTTTGTTATTCCCTTATTTTTCATAGTTTGATATGAATGTTTAAACTTTATTTGATGATGATGTATGACTTGATGAAGAACTAATTTATTTATCTAAGATTATGATTGAACTTAATACATTGTCTGATTTATTTATCTCTCTTTTGCTTATATTTGATGGGTTTAAGTTGTTTATTCTATTTTGTTCTTAATGCTTCTAGTTGAATTAAAAACCTAGGTTAAACCTTGATGAAGGAGATTTATGTAAATCTTGAATAAAACAGCATATGATCGAATACACTTAGTTAATTAGGTGGTTTGATTTACATATAGGGTACACATATACCTATAAGTCATACATAGCCAAAATTAGAGTACAAACTTAATGAATCTGTCTTTAATTTAATTTGTATAGACATATAGTGAATTAATTGGGAGAGATATTTTTATAAAAAAACTCAACAGAGACTTGTAAATAGTTTAAAACTCTAAGTTAGTAACTTAATTCATTAAGCCAAGTTAAGAGAGAGATACAATAATCAAATAAAGTACGGAGGGACATCATAATCTTAAGTCTAAAAGTTAATCAAGTTTAGAAAAGTAATTTTGCTGAGTAAATTTAGAGTAGTTTTAATTTTTAAATTTTGCTTTATTCAAATTTTAGTGTTTAAATAAAATTAAAGTGTGCAATTTTAGTAATTAATAACAAGAATTAATTCAATTCCTTATGAAATCGACACTCTACTCATCATTTTATTATCTTTGCAATACGTATACTTTCGTGGGTAATAAATTGAACAATAAGTTTTTGGCACCGTTGCTTGGGAGTTGATTTTTAGTTTTTTCTTGTTAATATTAATACTAGGCATCTTAATTTTATTCTACACTTTTCTTTTCTTTAATTTTTTTAGTTACTTTTGGTTGGTGTATGTGAAGAGCTCGAAATTGAAAATTATTCCTTTTGATCTAGAAATCGAAAAGACTTTTCGAAGACTTCGAAGTAAAAATAAAACAATCTCTAGTTTAAGTACAACAATGGCTGATCAAGAAAGGGAATGACCAAGTCTCTAAGGGATTATGCTATTCCACGAGTACAAAGTCTCCATTCTAGTATCTAAAGACCTCTTATTCAAGCCAATAACTTTTAAATTAAACATTACTCATTCAAATGATTCAGACTTTTGTTCAGTTTAAGGGTTTGCCTAATGATGATCTGAATGCTCATATTGTAAATTTCTTGAAAATTTACGATACATTTAAAACTAATGGTGTTACTGATTATGCCATCAGATTGAGGCTTTTCCCTTTTTCATTGAGAGATAAAGCAAAGAGTTGGTTAAATTTGTTTTTTACTAGTTCCATTAATACTTGAGATGATTGGGCTTAGAAATTCTTAGCAAAATTCTTCCTACCTTCAAAGACAGCAAAAATGCGAAATAATATCACTTCTTTCATGCAATTTGATTCCGAATCACTATATAAGGCTTAGGAGAGGTATAAATATTTGATAAGAAAGTGTCCTTACCATGGATTACCTAAGTGGTTGCAAGTTTATACTTTATATAATGGTTTGTTGGGACTTTTTAGAACTACCATTGATACTGTAGCTAAAGGTGCACTTATGAGTAAATTCATTGATGAGGCTAATGTTGGTCCCAAGTAAATGTGCTAGAGGGGGGGTGAATACCACTTTTTGGCTCTTTCAAGATTTGACCTCTATTTGGGGGTAAGTTTAACTTCAATGATGGAAAGTTAAATGCAAGTTAATGAATAATCTAACAAGGAATGAAACGAAGAATAAAGCAGCAAAGACAAACACAAAGATTTATAATGGTTCGGTCAAAGACCTACATCTACTACCTTGATTGTTCAATCAATGATTTTTCAAATCAAATCATTATGAACGGTGAAATTCCCAAGCTTTTATAATGGCTTTTCACAAGCTCAGCCACAACCTTCAAC
>NW_018397260.1:2817572-2823295 GCF_002168275.2 Theobroma umbraticum | reverse complement strand
CAAAGGCTCAGCCACAACCTTCAACAATGGTTTTTTTCGGGATCAACCAAAATCCAAAAACCAACTTTTTCAAGCTTAGTTAGAACCTTTGCACTTAATCAAGCTAGCTTGATTAATCCCCTTAGAGTGTCTCGCACACTCAAGCAATCAGAAGAAAGAATAAAGAGGTACATATGATCACTAACCTGACTGATGGTACAAGATGAAGTTCTTAACTCTGTTACAAAGATTAGAGTGAAGTGCAAAAATATGCAGAGTGTTCTTGAGGTTTTTGAGTTGTTTTTTATCTTGGAAGCCTTCAAATCTACTTTTTTGGTTGTTTACTTGAAAATCAACATGTGATGGCACTAGACAGATTCTGACGTTGAAAAGTTTGGAGCAATTCTGCCTGTTACTTTGTCTTTAGTGTCGGTTCAAACTGCCAAACAGAATGCTCTTAGTCGACTAATCGATATCACTTAGTCGACTAAGTCGTTTCTGTCTCTGAACTCAGTTTCTGGCAATAAGCTCTGTCTTTGAGCATTTTTGACAGTACCCTCTTAGTTGACTGACAAACTTTCTTGGTTGATTGAGTAGTTTCTGTCTCTGAACCCAGTTTCTCGCAGTGAGCTCTTAGTCGACTAACTCTATCTCTTGGTTGACTAAGTGCTCTCTGTTTCACGATCTGCTTGAACTCGCCAACTTCTCTTTTGTGTTTTATCCAACCAACTCCCTTGATTATTCAACTTAGAGGCTTCTCACTTCATTGCTTACTTCTAGCTCCTTATTCTTGTTAGTTTTGATATTGTCTTTTGGATGGTCAACTAATTATTAAATATATTTATCCTGCACACTCAAGTAGAAAGGTTATACATGGATAAATGGGAATGTTTTATTATAATCAAAAACTAATGGAGCCAACAGCTAATGATTTGCTTGAAGAGCTAGCTTCCAATAACTATCAATGGCCATCTAAGAGATTGAGTAGAAGAAAAATTGTTGAAGTTCATGAATTAGATGTGATGAATATTTTATCTACACAATTGGATTCTCTTGCAAAATAAATAGATAAACTAAGTGTTAATGTTGTTCAGAACTTTTTTGTGACAAGTGAATTTTATGGAGAAAGGCATTCCAATGACAATTATCCCATCTATTTTGAATCTTGTAAGTTTATTGGAAATAGGCAACAGAATAATCCCTATTCCAACACTTATGATCTTGGCTGAAGTAATCATCCTAATTTCTCATGGAACAAAAACCAAGGGTCTTCATTAGCGTCTAATCAAGCGTTCTTCCTGGATTTCCATCTACAGCCCCCATGCCAGAGAAAAAGCCTTCAATGGAGGAGATGTTCATGCAATACATGACAAAGACTGATGCATTCATTCAAAGTAAAACAGCATCAATAAGAAATCTTGAGACACAAGTAGGCCAACTTGCTAATGCTCTAAATAACAGATCTCATGGCACCTTACCAAGTGATCCTAAGCCCAATCTAAGAAAAGAAGGAAAACAACATTGTAAGGTAATCAATTTTGTAATGGGAAAAAACTAAGTCAATAGGGTAAGCAATAAGGCTTTAAATTCTAAAACTTCAGTTCAATTTGATAAGGAAGAAATTGAAAAATATGATGAAAAAGAAATTGTGGTTGAACAATCTACTAAAAATTCAAAAGAAGAAGCATCACAATTAAACTTTGTTTCTACATCTCCACCACTTTTTCTTCTAAGATTTCAAAAAGAAACTTGACAAAAATTTTGAAAGATTTATTGATGTGTTTAAAAATTTATATATTAATATTCCTTTTGTTGAAGCTCTAGAACAAATACCAAGTTATGTTAAATTTTTTAAAGACATCTTATCTAAAAAGAGGAAATTGGCTGAGTTTGAAGCTGTTGTACTTACTGAAGAGTGCAATGCCATCATTCAGAATACGCTTCCACCAAAACTTAAAAATCTAGATAGTTTTACTATTCCTTGCACTATTGGTACTATTTGTTTTACTGAAGCTTTATGTGATTTTGGTGTAAGTATAAATTTAATGCCATTGTCCATTTATAAAAAATTAGTTTTGGAAGAGATTAAGCCTACTTCTGTGACTTTACAACTTGCGGAAGATATTTTGGTAAAAGTCGATAAGTTTATTTTTCTAGTAAATTTTATTATTCATGATATAAAAGAAGATGGTGAAATACAGATCATTCTTAAAAGACCATTCTTGAGAACTTCTCGAGCTTTGATTAATGTGGAAAAATGTGAGCTTACTTTAAAGGTTAAAGATCAACAGGTAACATTTAGTATTCTTAAAATTTTTAAATTATCCAATGAACAAGATGAATGTTTCTCAATTAATGTGGTGGATGACATAATAAATAATGTGTTTATAGAGAATCATCATGATACACTGCAAACTTCTTTGAATTCTTCATGTGATATTATAGATGAAAAAGTTTTTGAATATGCTAATCATCTTGATGCACCATCACCTATCCTGAAATCCCAATTTGAGTTGTTGGAATTATCAATTACAACTTCAACAATTAAGCCTTCTATTAAAGAACCTCCTTCACTAAAGCCCAAACCACTGTCTAATCATTTAAGGCTCGCTCTTTTGGAAAATTCTTCTACACTACCAGTAATTATTTCTTCTTTGCTTTCTGATGAATAAGAAAATAAACTCCTTCAAGTTTTAAGAGACTACCAGAATGCAATTAGGTGGACCATTTTAGACATCAAAGGGATTAGTCCATCAATGTGCATGCACAAAATTCTTTTAGAAGAAAATCACAAAGCAACCATTGAATATCAACAAAGGTTGAATCCGGTCATGAAAGAAGTAGTAAAGAAAGAAATTATCAAGTAGCTAGATATAGGTATTATCTATCCTATTTCTAATGATTCACGGGTAAGTCCAGTCCAATATGCCCCTAAGAAAGGAGGTATGAGTGTAGTTTTTAATGAACATAATGAGCTCATTCCTATTAGAACTATGACTGAATGCAGAGTATATATGGACTATAGAAAATTGAATAAAGCCATTAGAAAAAATCACCTTTTACAACCTTTTATTGATCAAATGCTTGATAAACTAGCAAGTAAGGATTTTTATTGCTTTATGGATGGTTCTTCTAATTATAATCAAATTGTCATTGCACCTGAAGACTAAAAAAAAACCACCTTTAGCTGTTCTTAAGGAATTTTTGCTTTTCATAGAATTTTTTTTGGACTTTGTAATGCTCTAGCCACTTTTCAGAGACGTATGGTGGCAATTTTTTCTGATATGGTTGACAAGTTTTTGAAAGTATTTATGAATGATTTTTAGTTTTTGGGAATAATTTTGATGATTGTTTATTTAATCTTGCTAAAGTACTTAAGAGATGTGAAAAACCTAATTTAGTTTTAAATTAGGAAAAATGTCACTTTATGGTGGAAAAAGCCATAGTCTTTGGCCATCGAGTCTCTAATAATGGTTTCGAAGTAGATAACTCAAAAATCAAAACAATTGAAAAACTCTCACCTCTCACCTCTATTAAAGGCATTTGTAGTTTTTTAGGATATGTTAGAGTTTATAGGAGTTTCATTAAAGATTTTTTTAAATTTTATAAACCAGTTTGTAATTTGATAAAAAAGGATATTCTTTTTTATTTTGATGATGCTTGCAATGATGCTTTTGTTGAATTGAAAAGGAGATTAATTTCTGCTCCTATTATCACTGTTCCTGATTGGAATTTTCCTTTTAAACTAATGTGTGATGTTAGTGATTATGCAGTTGGCATAGTTTTGGGCCAATGACAAGTGAAGATTTTGCATCTTATCTATTATGCTAGTAGAACATTCTTGTGGGAAGTAATTACTAGAAAAACTGAAAGATATTCCTCAAAAAGCTATGTAAGTTTTATTAGAAGTCCACCAACTAGGATATTGCACTACTTCATAGCTTCAACAGTTCATGGAAGAGGTGGCCGTTTTAACTATGTGAGTCTGTAAGATATGTGGATGATGCAGTTTGCATTTAATGCTTTTCCTCTAAATTTAGGAACATTTATGATAGAAAGGATGAGAGGAACATGTCGGGTTGACAAAATACATTTGCTTTATGGAAATATAATTACTTCTTTGGCAAAGAAGAAAGATATCTGGAATTCTAGATATGAGATGGATCAAGTAAGGAGTAGAGATCAAGCCATCAATCTGGGAAGTCTGCTTAAGATGGGTTACAAGTTTGTATGGAGAAAAATTTGTCAAAACTTCCAAGGATGCTCAGAGGGATGAGCAAGCTACTCCTGCTCAAGCAACAGTAACTCCCTCACAAATTTTGAATGAGATGATTCTGAACTTACTGATGAGGATAGATGGAAAACTCACTGATCAGTGTGCTAGAATAGAGAAAATTGAAGAAAACCTACAAGAATTGAGAAATTTAATGAAAGACAAAAGTAAATCTCCTTCAGGTTCTGTAACTGAATATGCTCCTACAGCACCAAGTCTAGTTCCAGCAGGACAAGCAAGTGAGAGTCCTGATTTCCAAGCTAAAGATGATGAACCAATATCTGATCCAACAAAAAAACTATACACCCCTGAACCTGAAATTAAAGAAAAAGATAGTGGTAAGACAGAAGTGATTGGATCTCAACTCTATGAGGAAACACAAGAAGCTGAGTCCTCTCCACTAAACTCTAAGAAAGTTTTCATCATGGATGTCTTTCAACAGATGGTAAGGAAAGAGCAAGTTGAAAAGGAAGCAACAAAAAGAAAAGCACAGAAACCAGTATCTGCAAGAGCATCCCCTAAATTTGTCTATACTACAAGGAAAAATGATCAAACTGAAAAAAAAAAAAGAGAAAGCTGTTGTAACTGCACAAGCTGAAATTCACCATAATCTTAGAAAAATAAATTAGTTCATGATATTTAAGTAAAACACTTTCTAAAGAAATTTAGCCATAAATTTAAGTCAAAGAAAATAAAAAAACCCCCAAATAAAAAAAGAAACTAATGTTGAAGTTTTATGATCTCGAATCTCTCTCAATTTACCCTGTTCTCTTGCTTAATTTTTAGCTCCAAATCTCCAAAATAGCTACTACCATTCTCCCCCTAAAATTCTCTGAAAAATCCCTTAAATAAGCAAAAATTAACTTAATTTCAAAATTTCTCATCAAAAAATTTATTTTTGGAAACAGGTGAAAGCCGCAGCTCTTGAGTGTTTTGACTTGTTGTACTCTCCTAGTGCAGTACTCTCTTTTTAACATAGATTTTGACCACTTTCCAATCCTAACAAGGCAACATAATAAACAGAAAGGTTGTAGCCATTCCTCTCAGCTTTCTAGTGGTCTAAGAATCGCCTCATTCTGAGTTCAGTAGAAAAAGTTATAATAAAAATATTGTAACATATTCAACAATTTCTGCACCTTATCATCTTGCACATTTCACTTCCATGAAATTTTTTACACTTAAAGAACCTTCAAAATAGAGACTAAGAGCTTGTTTGGTGTAGCTTTTTTCTAATTTAAAAGCTCTTATGAAAAATAATAGCTTTTAAAATTAAGCTGAAGTTGTTTGGTAAATTTTTTTTTATAAGTTATAATTTTGGTTAAAATTATCATAAAAGGTATTTTTTTTTTAGAGTTATATTGTAATTATTTTTAACAAATGAGGATATTTTTGAAACAAAAGTAAAAATTCTCTTGTATTTTTAAAAAAAGAGAAGAAAAAGCTCCTATGAGGAGCTTTTCCTAAAGCTCTT
>NW_018397260.1:2799004-2817562 GCF_002168275.2 Theobroma umbraticum | reverse complement strand
TTTTGTTCTTTAAAAAAAAGTTACTTTTTTTTATGAGCTTTCCAAATTTATATTTGACTTGGCTTTTGCTTTTAAGAGATAGATAAGCTAAAAAAAGCTAGGCCAAACAAACATTAAATCAGTGATTTCTCAAATTAAGATTTTTTATGTGAAAATGAACTCAAATTACTCAATTTAAAAATATTCAAATGCATTAAACTAAATAAAGTAAAATAAAAAAATTACGTAAAATTAACTTGAAAACACAGATTTTGTTATTTTTGATAATCCAAATGTGGCAAAATAACTTTATATCATAGAGTGATCAATTTATTATCTGCTCATTTCCATGTTAGTTATTTAGTTTTGTTAGTTGGGTCAATTAGCAAATAATGTAGTAATGAAAATAAAAATTATATATGAAGAAATATACATAATATTGTTAGATTAATGTATTAGAATATGGAAAATTTTAAAAAAATACATACAAAAGACATGTGGTAAAATAAAAAATTTAAAAATAAAATGTGTTATTTGAGTTTATATCACGATGGAGCTTTAGGTGAGATTGCAAAGAGTTACGTTTTCAAATTGAAGTTTTTAATTGAGGAATTAAATTAGGGCTTTCACCAAAGCATTGGAAAAGCCCTAATTTTATGTTTCAATAACCATCTTACTCAAACAACAATTTTGAACATCTTTTTTTAAAAAATAATAATAATAATAGAAAGGGTTTAAAGCAAAAGAAAATAAATTTATTAAATATATATAAATAATAAGAGATTAAATATTTTGAATTAATTTTCGATGATGAATTCATTCAGGAATGCTGAGAGTCGCATTTTCGAATCGACTTTTCTAAGTGAGGAATTTCGTTAGGGTTTTCATCAAAATGTCAAGATAAACCCTAATTTTTATATTTCAATACTTTGTTAATTCAAATAATTATCTTAATGAAAATAATAATTGAGGAGAATTAATTCATTAATTTTTTATTTAAAATTAATTAATTAAAAACTAATATAATAATCAACAATTAATCTAGGTAATTATTCTAAATAAAAGATTTTTTAAGTTAATTTATTTATTCAATTAAAAGGTATAATGGTCAAGGTCAATTATTTTGATCCAATCGTTAAAGATGGAATCTCTCTCAAAATGTGAAAAATCGTATTTCCGAGTTGAATATCTTAGGTAAGAAATTTAATTAGGATTCTCACCAAAGCATTGGGAAAATCCTAGTTTTATATGTCAAAACTCCATTAGTTGAAATAAATATTTTAAAATTTAATAAGAGTAAAAGAGGTATTCAATTAAAGTAAAATATCAATTATACAATTTCAAAATTCTAGATCAAATATCACATTTATAAATACATTTATTTTGCATCATTCATGATTTTGCATCGCATATGACTTAATTATTTTGCAAATGGGAATAAAAACCTTAAGATGGACCTAAAATAATAGACATAAATTAAAGAAAAAAGAATGATTAAGAAAATATATAAAAATAAAATTAAAAACTAAGATTAAAATAAAATAATATATAATTAAATAGTACCGTTAGTAAAATGAACGTCATAAGGTGCTAATCATGCTAACCATTCTCTATGTGTAATAATACTTTAGAACTTAACTTTAAAATTCGTAAACTAGATTGTCATTCTTTTAATAAATTTAAAATCAATTTAAAATTTTATCAAATAAAATGAATTTAATAAATAACTAATTACACTTTATAAAAACAATTAGTGATGACTTAGTTTCAAGTCAAACAAGTCCAGCAATTAGATTTTCGAAACCGCAGGATATGATAGAAATAGCGCCAATTATGACAGAAAAAAAAAAAAACCCAATCTCAAGGGTTTCCTAACATTTGCTGCAATTCCTCTACCCAATCATATGAGAAAGAGGGAAAGAAGAAAAAAAAAACTAAATATATATTAACATAATAATGGAAAAATAAATATGTATGGATTTAGATTCCAATTCCTTCCTTTTCAAATACAACCTTCACACCACGATTTTGCTGCCACATCAACTAAACCAAATCTGATTCCAAACCAAAGAAACGTGGATGGCTGTCTTACAAATAAGAATTTTTTTCTTCTTATTTTTAAAAAACTATTAAGTCATTTTTTATATAACATAATATATTTAGGAGGAGTTTGAACAAAGTGAAAATAGAAAGATTGGAAATGAGAAAGAAAAAGAAAGCAGGTGATTTCATTTTTCCTATTTTGACTCAAAAAAAAAAGGGGGGCACAAGCCTCCTCGCCTCCTTCATTTTTCTACAACGTAACCTCCTTATTGAAAATCCAACTAAACTTCACCCCGTGAGGCTCCATCTTCTTGGCCCGCTCGTCAGCTCGCTCTTGTAACTTCCTAATCCTAGGCGCTAACCCACACACAAAATCCTGCGCACGCCTTCCTTCAGCCGTCAACCCCTCCAACTTCTCCAACCTCCACCTTTGGATCAAAGCCTCCAATATGTCAGCATAATCATCGGCCGTATACACCCCTATCCGCTGTGCCACGGCTGAGAAGTGCTCAAACAGCCTCGGGTCCTGGCCGTCGAACATCAAGTGAGCTGGCATTGTTATTCTTTTCTTCATCATGTCAGAGATTGCCAGCATTGCTCCCGTTGGGTCAACCTCGAGTAGCTTTTCGACGATCCTACCGTAGGCGAGCTCATGGCGTTTCTCGTCCGCTGCAATGGTGCCGCAGATGCGTGCGAGAACAGGGTCCCCACCTTCCTTGGCTAACCGAGCCGTGTTGCCGTGGGATACGAACGTGGCTCGCTCTTGGAAAGAGGTGTACACGAAGCCCAAGTATGGGTTGTTCTCTGTTCCAGGATCCTGTCGAAAACAAACGTATGGTGTCACGTGACAGTTTCCACTCGCAATTTGTCAAGCACGTGGCTCTTGATACTTTTTCTTCTTCCTTTTTGTTTCATTTTATTTTTATATTTTCATAAATCAATAATAAAATTTTGAGTTTTTAACCCTCTTCAAGGTTTCAAATATGTTACGCGTTAAATTAAATAGTTCAAATATTATTAAATGGCAACAAGCAAAGACCATAGAATTTACTCCCCCAACCTCCATTCAGCCTATTGCCATAGAAGCTAACCTATGCAACCCAATATCAATCAATAAATTAAAAGAGCAATGTGTCAATATTGATTGCCATCACACCAAAAAATAATTAGCACAGCTGATAAAAATGATTTATATATGACAACTCAAGAATATATATATATATATATATATATATATAAATTAAAAGAATGACTTGAGAAATGAGATAATACTTTTTTTTTATTAGATTCTGATATAAGACATGCTTTAATTGTCACTTGCTAGATACTTATATCAAGAAACACTCCAAGAAGAGAACAGTTAAAAATAGAAAAATGAAACAAAAAGAATGAATAGTTAATACATTCAGTGAAATGAGCGCTAATGGAGAACTCACCATGCCAGTTCCAATCAGATACTGCAGAGTCCTCTCAATCATAAGCATATCAACCCTCCCAGACAAATATAAATAAGTCCTCAACAAATCCCCATGCCTGTTCTCCTCCGCAGTCCAAGCCCGAGTCCACAAAGCCCAGGGGCTCAAGCTAGCCCCAGTCTCATCCCTCACCCCATCCAGCGTATTGATCATGGTCTGGTACGTCGGCAGTGCATCCTCCGTAATCATATCCCCGACCAGCACCACAAAATACTCGTCAGGCAGCTCACCCGTGCGTTCTCTCAGGACCTTCACTTGTTCGTTGAACTCTTCCAATGGCAATGCAGGATCAGGCAAAAAATTCTGGGGTTGCCAGCACTCTTTCACAGGTTTGAGTAATGGTAGCACGTTTTCGGTGGCCCAGTTTTCTAGCGACTTGAACACTTGTTGCTTTTCGGCCGGCATTGAGTGGGTTTTTTGAGGTTTAGGAGGGGCTGCCACCACGGCGGAGATTGGGGACAATCTGACCGCGGAGGTTGGTGGATGGAGGCGGTGGCGGTGGACACGTGGGGTCCATGAGAGATTTCTGCTAGAAAGGCAGTGTGTGTTTGTGAATTGCATGGTGCGGCACTGCAGTTGAGTGTCTCAAGATCTTTGCAAGTGAACATTTGCAAGTAATACTTTTATATATATAGGTCCAAAGACTGAATATTTGACCCAGAGTTTTATTGTAATTACAGTGGTGCCATTTCAGATTATATTTTAGCCACCTGTGAAATTGGTTTTTGTTTTCCCTTTTCTTGACTCGTGGAATTGGTTTGTAACAGAGTAGATTTAGCAACCTTTTGGATTTTTTACTTCTTTTTTTTTGGTTAACTTGTGGAACTGGTTTTATGAGAGAGTAGATGACCAAATGTGCATGTTTTTCTTTCAATATGTTTTCCATATGAAATTTATATGAGCCGTTACTTACTTGTGAAGATAGATTTCTACCTATATCTTTCGTCATTTTCTATAATTTTATTATTTTCAATACTAAAACAATGTAAATATTAGTTAACTTGATGTTGAGAAGGGGAAAGAGTGACTTAATGTAAAAAAGAAGAGATGAAAGGGCATGAAGGTAATTTAAATGGTTAAAATGTTAGGAAGGTGCCAGGGTCAAAGGTGAAGCAGTAATTGGAAAACAAGGGGTGCAGTGGTTTTGAGAGTAAGGAAGAGAAAGGACGACTAGAGATTCTGTGGGTTTAAAACCAAAGTTGTGAGGCTTTGGTGGGCCTGCTTAGGATGCTAATTGACAGCACAGCACATTTGTTTTAAAATCTTAAATAGACTTTTTCAGTCACTAATATTTATGGTCAAAAGGTCAGTGGGGTCTCCCAGGCTTTTGTTAGAATCAGCTTCACCTATTTGATTTGCTCTTAAAAACATGTATTAAATTTTAATTGCTAGCACTAATTCCATGTTATTACTTGTCACTTTCATAGAAAAATATCCAACAAACAACTAAACACTTAGTACAAGTATAATTATCAATATTATATGATAATGATATGATACGATATTAATAACATATACTATATATTTATAATTATATCATATTTGATTAAGTATTGAGAATACATTTTACAATGTGTAATATGTATTTTGTAATACGAAATATATCATATGGTACACATGCTTAATTCTAATTAATTATTAAAAATTTTATTTGTTTATTATTTTTTTGAGTTGAAACATGAAAAATTATTTATGAGTTTCAATTTTTAGATTTTAAACAAAAAGTACTACAAAAATTCGAATTCTTTTTAATTTCAATAAGATAACTGTTTTTTAATTTTTAATAAATAAATTAATATAAAATATATTTTTTGTTCAAAAATATAAATTATTAATGAATATGTTGAGAGTTTAAATTAAAAAAATAACCATATTGTCAACTTATGTTCTATAATCTTTAATTTTGTTCAAAAATATAATATTTTATTTTTTTATTTTATATGAACAAATGTTATTTATAATACTTTCAAAAAAATATATTATTTATAATTAATTTTAAAATTTTTTACTACTTACGATACAGTATTCGATATTTGATATTAAAAAGTAAAATTTCGATATGCGATACATATATCCATTTAATACTTAAAAATATAAAAGATCTAATCAGCTAGAGTTAAAAGGGCACCCGCTGTACGTGCCTCATGTTTAGTGTCCGACATCCAATCCCATTTTCCACACAGTACGGCTTTCACAGGTGATTAATTGTGTAATATAATTTTGGCTTGAACCCGCAACTTAACTAAATTTAATGTCTGAATTTTATTTTTTTAATTGTAATCAATTGAGTTTTTATAAAATTATTTATACCTTATTAAGCTTTTATGCGAATGAAATGGTAACCCTCCGGTTAATTAAATGTCAACGTGGACTTTTTCATATATTTAGAAATTTAAAAACAATTTTTCTAATTTTTATTCTTTTTCTTCTCTTTCATTACTTTTTTGCCATATGCTAAAAAATTTAGTCTGTATTATCAATACCAAAGGGATTAACACGCCAATGCTTCCATTTGCATAATAACTTAATTGGATGTAAATCATTGTATGAAGGCTCATTTAATTGTAATAAAAAGATATAAGTTTAGATGATAAATTGAATTAAGTTTAAGGTTTTTTATTTAAACTTATAATTATTTTAAGGGCATATTTACTTCTTTAAATGAACAAAAAATTCAGATAACAAAGTCATCATATTTAACATTTTTCTTAAATTAATAGTTGAGATATTCAAAAACAATTAATTTAATAATAAGTACGTATCTCTCAATTATGTGATGAATTTTTTACACACTTTTAATATTTTGTTTAGATTAAAAGGTTTGAATGATGCTTGTCCCTTAAGACTTTTATATGCAAAAGAATGTCTATAATTTTGCCTTGTATACTTATATAGATGTAAAATATAATTCAAATACACTAAATTTCTAACTTAATCTAACTAGCGGAAGTCATAACGATAATATTACAACTAGATTTTTTTTAATCAAAATTTTTTTAATTTTGATCAATTAAGAAACATGAAAAATGCATTTTATAACTCTGAATATTTAAAATTTAACGTAACAAAATTTTAGTAAACTTGATTAAAAAGTCAAAGTGTGGCAAACATTGAGTTTTGCTTTAATTAAACTGTGGTGGTCACTGAATTTCAATTACCAAATTAACAATCATTGAAACAATTAGACATTGATGAACAGTTGCAACATCTTTTTATTACAATTCAATAAAATAACAAAGAAATTGAGCATGCACTTACATCACAATTTTCTTTTCTGTTATTTATGTATATTTCACCAAATTGAGTGAAATATTAGTATATGAATATAACATTTTTTATGTACAGAAGAAATCTAGGCCTTATGTTCCAGCTGGTGGTGATCAGAACTTGAAGAAGCTGCTCCTGCCTTAAGGGCCTTGGCATTTTTCTCTGCAGAGTGGACGTGCGAACCTTGTTCAATTTTCTTAGTCTTTACAATCTCTTCATCAATATCAACATCATCCACAATTTCAAGAACCACAGCATGGGGTCCATGGGGACCAGGGACAATAGCCTTCTTCATTTTCAGATGTTCATCAACGTGAACAACATCTGTTTCTTGAACTGTTTTCTTCTTCTTCTTCTTGAGTAAACAAAAGAGAGCAACTGCGAGGAATGCAAGGAGGAAAAGGCCTCCACATGAGACAAACACAACGATTATAACCGTATGGTTACTTGGTGATGGTGCAGGAGGAAGTGGTGCTGGTGGTGGATGTACATGGGGTGGAGGTGGAGGGTGTACATGAGGCGGCGGTGGGGTAATTGGATGATGAGGTGGTGGAGGTGGCTGGAATGGCTGGTGTGGTGGTGGAGGGAAATATGGGAAGTTGAAGTTATTGGGAGAGGCCATTGTGAGATCAGAAGATATACAATATATGAAATTGATGGTTAAATTTTGGTGCAGAAAATGGTAAGATTGGGAGCCTATTTGTAGTGAGAGTTATGCAAATTGTTGGCATTAGAATTCATATGAAGTTTTGAGTGACTTGACTCTCATTCTAAGTTTACAAAGCATACACAGGTTTGGGGGTTGTTTGCATTGTAAAACACTTCTTATACTTCCCTTGTTTTTGTGCTGAAAGTAATATGAAATCCAAATTCTTTAAGATATATTTGGAATCAGAAGGAAGGGTGGTCGCCTGGTGATTGGTGAAGAAAGAAAATGAAATACAAAAGAGATACTACATTGGCCAACAACTCTGTTGAAGAGGTTAAAAACCTGCAAGCCATTCTGTCTTTACATATTGGGAAAACAAGAATTCCTTGTACGTTCGGAGTATTCAATCTGCTGAAGGTAATATTTCTAACTGGTAACATATATTTCGGAATCTGAGCGAATGGTGATTGCCTGATGAAGAAGGAAATGAATTGATAAACAAGGTTGATGCCTTGGTTAAAGCCTGCTAGCCAATTAACTTATTGGGGAAAAAGTATTGCTTGTGTTTACGTATATCGTATTCAATCCATGTGATGTCGCAGCAAGTTGTAAATTTGAGGTCAGTTGTTTCTGCCCTTGGACTTAGGTGATTGGCGAGTTAAGAGTTTGAGTAGAAATTTCATATATTAAAAAAATAAGAGAAAAAGGAAGTAAAATAGGAGGTGATGTCTCTGTGCGTTGCCATGGCGGTTCACAATGAAAGTGGCTACGAGAATGGAAATAGATACCAATGCACAGTTTATAAGAATACACCAAGAAGAAAGGAATTCCTTAGCTAGAGAGAAGAGTCGCCCTATGCAATTCAGAAGCGGACCCTTGACCCCAGCCAGAAAACTAAGAATGACATAATCCAGTATATGGACCTATATTCCATCTTCAAGAGCCGGTCCTGCCGCATACTAGTGCTCAGAAGTTAGGCAGATGATATAGTGGTTTTATTGAGGTCTTGCAGTTCATATATTAATTCCTCTCTCACCCTTTCTTCAGCGAGTAGTAATGTAGTAAATACGCATTAGTATATCCAAAACATTAAAGCTTCCAATCTGACTCAAAAAGAGATATATATTGAATTCAACTAGCATCTTGCTATCATGCTTAAGACCACCATAATGGAAATTTTCATTGATCTTTCTCCCAATAAGGGACTATACTTATACAACTTAGTAAGAGTTGAGGATGGAGGCAGGGCAGGGGCGAGGGACCATCAGAAACGAAAAAATTTCTTGATTTGAAATTTACATGTTTGCCTTGTAATCTACCCCTGGGTTAGGAAAAATTAACTGAAAAGGCAAACTTTTCTTTGTAATTTATGACTTACACAGTTGGACGTCGTTGATGCTGGAAGGCAAGTGAAAGGATTGTAAATTCCAGTTCACTAAGTCGTTAGTCCATTCTTTGAGAGCATCATTGATAGGAGAATTTCATTCCAAGTATCAGGTACTCCAGGTAGACACCAATGGCTACAATCAGGTACTGATGGATTGTCACTCCAAGCGCCAACATGAGCATCACTACGAAATGCCCCCATGGGGGTAACATGTAACACTGCTACAGGAGTTGTCATTTTCTTCACAACGTCAATTATAATGTCAGAAATTCGGCTACGGTCCCTCCCTTTAGTTTTCAACCATGGGCGTCGAGTCACTTTGCAGGAATTACGGTTTCGACCACTGATACAGGCACAAAACATTACTATTAGTTGAGCTCTGCAATGAGGCCAACTGCTTAAAAATCTAGAGAAGATCTTGTGAATTACAAACAAGTAAGAAAATAAAAAGCTTCTTAGGAATTGGAATTTGGCAGGATGAGTTTGCTTGGACTATTGCACATTCTGAAGGCTTTTTCCTTTGTTTTGCTGCTGTTATGCTAAAGGTTGCCTGGGCAGCTTACTTCTATTTATCTGGAGGGAAAATAATTTGAGAAAGCATAGCAGCCATCGTCAAACTGCTGAAAGTCTGCTGGAGTTAATCAGTGCAGATGTCAAGACTCGCTTGTCTGTGGTTGATATAGTAGATTCTTCAAATAACACTAATAATTGGGGTATTGTTAAAAGAGGTGCTCATTGATCAGTTTTAGTTGATCTAGTAAGTGGTTTCTTCTCTTTTGTACTTCTGTAGCACAGTTTTCCTGCTTTCTTCGGATAAAAACAAGTTTTTTATTTATCCAAAAATAAAAAAAATAGAATAAAAATTGAAATTATTTCGAAATTAAAAGTATGCTTTTCAAATGGCAAAAGAATTTGCCAATATCATTCAGCTCTTCCCTTTTTTTTTCACCCAATAATCTTGCAAATTTCCCATTCAACTCACTCTTCTAAATTACCATCAATGAATGACAATGCTATATGCTCACGCATTATAAAGCCAAAGCCTTTTCTAACCTATCCTTGAGGTTATCATTGAGAAGCACTACAATTCACTACTATAATTGAGAAGGCCACAGATATTCCATATATCCCAGTTTTCAGTGAACAAAGAGGCTGCATTTATAATTCCAGCAAGCAAACAACTCCCTGCTTAGAAAATTGTCCTCTACTATCATAAACCAAAGTTTTGTGGTAAATCAAGCAAAAATTTTCACGTCTTTATGGATCTCCCAACTTAGCACCATAAAAACAATTATTATCTTGTTTAGCTAAGATGGAATTCTTGCTTGCTAGAGATCTCGATTCTAACAACAAGACAAACTTATGAAGCTAATAATCAAAAACTGGTAGCAAGTAGAATAACTTACATCCAATGGGAAGATTCAAAAGTCCGGAAGAATACCCTAGTTCTGTTTCTGTTGATTGATGTCTCAACCCAAGCTGCCCATGTTTTTAATGAACTTCTGAAGCCAGAAGTGATCCCCATTCCAAGCTTTAGTGATCCACCTGACTGAAAATAGCAACCCCTGTCTGGACAATGCTGTTAGGAGCTTTCTACTTAAAAACGAATTATGCATATGGATTTGTAATTTAGTCTTAAAAGCAAAAGTCAAAGCAGCTGAATACATTATCAATGTATTCAAACAGCAACAAGAGAACGAGGCATGATTGTACAATAGATTTAAATTCCACATGCAGAATACCATGTTCACATACATTTCGTCAACGTAGAAATAGATGAAAAGATCACAAATCAACAAATAACATTAATGTAAATTTATTATGCACCTATAATAGCAATCTCTGATGCATTCCCCACTACACAAATATCGCAATACCAAAACAAGGATTCAGACAGAAACAGAAATCAAATTTCAATGCATCACATTAGTTAGTAAGATTCATAGAGCTTAGAGCACAAATAGATGCAAGTATAAATTTCAAAAAACTAAATGAAATAAAAATGCAAACCAAAAGGAAAATACTCTTTTAAGTGAGACCCCCAAGGACAACAATATTTGGTAAGCAGTTGAATATAACTATATTACTTACATATCAAAAAGCTTAGTTGGTGTCCACCAATGCCCTGAATTAAATATCAGGAAATCGGAGTCTATCCACTCTTTGCTAATATCATCCAGCTTGTCAAGTCTGACTGTTGATTTAACCCTCTTGGGTGCACGCCTTGGTGCTGGACCAGGCTGAACTAGGAAAACTGATCGATAAAAGTCTACACGTAAATTAAATGAACTGAACCACACCCCTAAAAACCTAATCTTTTTGGCGATCTTATTTCCATTAATTTCATAGACATCCCTCTTATCCTCCACACCTGTCATAAGCAAACATATCATAGACTCCCACTGTGTTCTGCTCAACGAATCACCAACAAAAACAATCCGTTTCCCATGAAGCTTTCCAAGAATCTCCTGCACATTAAATTTTGGAATGTCACAATTCTTAGGCTTCCATCTCCATTTCTGATAACCTCTATCTCTTCTCCCATTAGCCAGGCAATTAAACCCAGGTTCGGCAAAAGGACATTGTGAAGCATTATATAAAGGGTAACTTTCATCGGGGATCCATTTCCCTTCAAAAACATTGCATTTGCCAACTGAATTACTAGACTCGTGAACTCTATAAGTACGAACCGCCGCAGGCTGATATCTTGGAAACACATAAAAATATGCGCATACCGTTGCTAAAAGGAATGATAAAAATAAACCAATAACAACAAGTGCACTGATCGATTCAGAAACCCAAAGCTTACAATGACCCTTTACAATTTTGTTGCTAAAACTCAAAAACCTTTCATGAAATTGCCTCAACTTGCTTAATGAATACTGTTCAACCTCAAAACTACCCGCCATCTTAACTATCTATTCCAAAATGCACACTCTTGACCGAAAAAACCTTCCAACTTTCTTCTGAGATGAACAATCAAAGTAAAGCTAAACCAAGTTAGCAGCATTATAACATAAACTATGCAATTGTCCAAGATCCCACATTTTCTCAAGCAAATAACATAAAACAAAAACCTTTTTTATACCAACCTTTACAGATGTTTCTTCAACTCACCTCGGCATGGCAGGGAGCTCAAAGCTTTTGGGATGTAGGAGTAGCAAGCAAGGTGGTTGAGAATAATGAAATAAAGAAGGTGAGGGTATTTTGGGGAGCACGATGTAAGAACTAAAACACGGCGAAAGAGTAAAGAGCACAAAGGTGAAGTTCGTTGAAACGCGAATGACACTAGTTGTCGGTGAGACGGCAACAACAATCAGATGAGCTCGTCCTCTACGGAACGGATGACGTGTCTGCATCCAAATTGGTGAGTTTGTTTAAATGGTTTTCTTTTTACAATTAATTAAAAAAACCTTTATCCTAATAGATTGATAGTATTTCCTACATATATAAATATTAAAAATATTGTAATAAATATTCTATTGATAAATTATTTTATATATGCTAAAATCTTTTAAAATGTGTCTGGAAGAAAATTTTTGAAAACCAACTTTGCAAATTTTACAATTCTTTTTTTTTTTATAATTTGAGTATCAAATTGTAAGGCGAATACTTTGATCATTAATTTCAAAAACTGAATTAATTAAAATTTTTATAAAAAATTTATGAAAATCAATTAAATTATAATAAAAGATAGAAAGTAATCGAAATTAGTTATCTCATTTGATTCGGTTGGTTATTTTAGTTGGAATGAAAGTAAATTCTTTTTATATTTTTAAAATATTAATAATTTTTTTACCTATAAAATATGTTTTTTGATGAATATTTTATTTAGATATATTTTTACTATCTATTATTATTAATGATTGATTTTTTTTATTGATTCAATTGTGAATTCTAGACATAAAAAAGCCAATCCAAATAATCAAATATACATTCTTCTCTCCTAACTCATTTATGTCAAAATAAAAAAAATAAATTAATATTTTTTCATAAAATTAAGTGGGAATACTTCATTGCATATGAACTTTACAAGATACTCCAGTGTGATAGTAGAACAACACTACTCTGAGAAGACAGGAGCCTTCATAGAGAGACTTGTATACAAATCTGTCAATAGCATTCAACCGGTTGTTTATGGGATCAAACTATCATCAACCCTAACATATACACTACACAACCCCAGCTTCAGCACATGGCAAGCATGATATCATGCCCAAAAACACTTGGTAACTAGTAACTACCCTGTAGTGTACAAGAAGGACCAAAACAATCATAAAGGAGCCAGAATTTCTATCAAAAATAGAAACATGTAACAGCATGCAAATCCAATTGCCCATATCCACGCCTGCTCAAAGGAGTTCAGCGAATTCAATTGATTTCGATCAATTATTTCGATTTAAAGCCATTAATACTGACCCCTAACAGATTATATTTTTTGATTGAGGTCTGGCAAATTATTTACAAGATCAATTCATATTATGATACGACAAAGCCTGTGACTATGAGATAGATTGCAAACACAGCCATATGCCTAACACCACCCTATTGTTGCACGCCCAGGTTAGGAAACCAAAGCTGAAATCTTACCACAATCAGCTTTACATTCAAGCTACCATAGCCTCATTGCCCCACTCCTCATACATACTTCAATTAGTATCACTCAACTGACTCACCCCAACCTTAATGCTGACTACATGAATTCATAGCAGTAAGTCAATAACATTCTAAAAGGAAAAGGATGTTTCAAATAGTATGATCATGTCGAAAAGAATAATAAATTAACTTGTTTTAGGCAAAAAGCAGATATATTCATCGAAGCAGCTGATTAAAGTTAAAACACTTTATAACGCACCCCTCCAATGTGCATTTTCTTATGTTAGGGGCTCCTAATAATTTATTCACACAACTGCATTTTCGACCCTTATTGATGCTGTGTTCAATCAACAGCTTTGCAAGGGTCTTTCTAACCTAAACAAACGTTAATCAGTGTGTTCTATGCAACTACCAACAATACCTCATTTGCCTTGACACCTCAGGTAGGGTTCCGTAGAGCTTCTTCCCGGCAGCCATTTCCACTGTCAGACTTCTTCACATTGATATCTTAAGAACTATACTGACTGAACATGTAAAATGTTGTTAGGTTTCCTAGTGAAAAAACAATTTTTTTTTCTAAATTGTGCTTCTCTTGACATGCAAAATAGGAAGCTAGATCTGCTCTCTGGAGAGAATTAATGCTGAGAAGCCAACTACATTGGCATTCAACTCAAAAGGTGAATTTTGCTCTCTAGGCCTGCCGCATAAAGTGAATGTAGTAATCCAGCTAACACTCCCAGTAACTTGAGTAAGTATATTGGAGGCAACATATAGGATTCTATACATCAGCAACAACATGACTGTTGGAGGAACTCATGCAAATTTAGACCTCTGAAAATACCTTTCATGCCTTCTGGGCCACAGCCTTTTCGCCAAATGGTTTCCAAGCATGTTATAGCCAGCCTTTGGCAAGAACATGTACTGAATAGTGAAGATTTTCTCACTCTTCCTCATGCAAAAATGAATCAACTTCAGGAGCATACCCTTCTTCTCTCATCAATGCAACCAAATCCTTCAAAGTTGCTTCAATTTCATCTGCTTTAGGATGAGCCTTATCTCCTGCAATGAACAAATTTGTCTTCTGTCCCACAACAATCTGGCTACATCCAGGGAACTTCTGGACTCCTTTTTCCCTCATTGCCCTCCTCAAAGCATTAACCTCATCCCAGTTTCCTGATGCAGCATAAATGTTAGAAAGCAGCACATAGGGTGATGAATTTTGAGGTTCTAATTCAATCAATTTCTCTGCAGCCCGGCGTCCCCTAATCTCATCTCCATGTATTCTACAAGCACCAAGTAGTGCAGCCCAAATCATGGCATCAGGTTCCAATTTTAGACTGTCAATGAAATCCTCCGCTTCTTTAAGAAACCCCCATCGTCCAAGAAGATCAACAATGCAGGCACAATGATCTACTCTTGGCTGAATCCCATAATTAACCATCATGTCAAAAATTGACGACCCTTAGATACCTTTCCTGCATGACTACAGGCAGTAAGAACACCAAGGAATGTTACATCATCAGGCATTACATGTGTTTGCTTCATCTCAACAAATATTCTCAATGCATCTTCTGCATAACCATTTTTAGCAAAACCAACTATCATTGAGTTCCAGCAAATGACATCATTCTTGCTGTTCATTTCCACAAAAACTTGTGCAGAACAATCAACTTCCCCGCATTTAGCATACATGTCTACAAGGGCACTAGTTGTTAACTCATCTAAGCCATAACCAGTGTGATAAATGAGAGTGTGGATCTGTTTGCCTTCACGCAAAGAAGATAAAACAGCACATGCTCTAAGGACACTAACAAATGTAGCTTGGTCAGGTAAAACATTGTAGCTACGCATTTCTTGAAAGAAGTGTAAGGCCTCCTCATTGCAATCATTCTGAGTATGACCTGAAACTAATGCAGTCCATAAGACTGCACTTTTTTGGTCTTGAAACTCTGCAAACAGATTTCCTTGCTCTGTATTTCTACGGGAGTTCATGTACTGCCAAGAAGAGACACCCCAAGAATTCTTCATCATACAAAAGGCCCCTTTTCACTTAAGACAATGGATTTGCCTTCCAACATTCAACTGATGAGGTTCATTACAAGCCTCTAAAAGGCTAGCAAATGTTACTTCAGATGGTTTCAATCCATTGACCTGCATCTCTCGAAATAGGATCATTGCTTCATCTAGATCTTTTGGTGCATATCCAGCAATCATAGCATTCATGGAAGCCACACTCCTTCAGGCATACAACAGAGGGCTTTGCGTGCATCCCCAATTGCCCCACACTTGGCATACATGTCAATAAGGGCACTTCCTGCATAAAGGCTCGTTTCTAAACAAGATTTGACTGCAAGACAATGGAATTGCTTCCCTTGCTCAAGACTTTGAACATTTGCACAGGCACTGAGTATACTGGCCAAGGACACTTCATCAGGCACAATTCCACACGAAATCATTCTTTGCAACATGTTAAACGCCTCAAGCTCATCCTTCTCCTGAACATATCCAACAATAATTACATTCCATGAAACATTATCTCGATTCTTTATGATCTCAAATTGCTGCCTTGCTTCCTTTAAAGCCCCAGATTTTGCATACATATCAACCAATGCATTTGCCACAAACAAATTTGATGCAAATTTGTTCTTGATAATAAATGCATGGAATTGGCGACCTGTTTCTAGACATTCTAAGCAAGCACATGCACTCAAGATACTAGTATAGGTAAATTCATCAGGGTGAAAACCAGACCCCTTCATCTGTGAGAACAATTCAATGACTTCGTCTGCATACCCATTTTGTGCATAGCCTCCAAGCATCGCATTCCACAAGACAACATTTTTCTCATCTAACCCATCAAATACTTTCTTTGCAGCATTAATTTTCTCACACTTAGCATACATACTAATTAAAGAGCTTCCCACATAAACATTAGAATTTAACCCTTGTTTAATTGCCTCAGCATGAACTAATAAGCCAAAGTGTAGAGCTGCTAGACTAGCAATTGCACTCAACACACTTCCTAATGTGGATCGTGTGGACTTAACCCCAGATGCCCTCATATTTTGAAAATATGCAATAGCCTCCACCTCATAACCTCTCTTGGTATGGCCAGAAATCATCACATTCCATGCTACAACGTTTGGATTAGGCATCTGGGAAAACAAGGCACATGCATCATCAAGTCTACCTAAGAGAACAAATGCATTTATGATAGTAACAAAGGCCACCTGATCAGGAACATGACCAACTTTCTGCATGCTTTCAAACACTTTCAGCGCCTCCTCAGGCAAACCAAACTGAACATAACCTGCAATCATCGATGTCCAAGAAACTGTATCAAGATCCATTGATCCATCAAACACCCGCCGAGCATCAGTCACATAATTACACTTAGAATACATATCAATGAGAGCACCCTCACAAAAAGAACTCGCTTCAAGCCCCAATTTAACAATATAACAATGCACTATTCTACCAAATTCAACATCTCTCAACCTAGCACAAGCAGATAAAAGAGTGGCAAGTGTAAACTCATTAGGCAATACCCCACAATTCAGCAATGACCCGGTTCTCTTAACAACTTCTTCTACCAAACCTCGATTTGAATACATAGAAATAACCGAGTTCCAAGCCAATACATCTCTCTTTTCAAGGCCGTGAAACGCCTTCTCAGCAGAGTCCACATCCCCACATTTAGCATAAAGATCAAGAATTGCATTTCCCAACAACCCTTTTGACCAAAATCCAAGTTCCAAACCCCTCGCATGTATCGTTTTGCCTGCTTTTAGAGCCTGCTCTCTTTTCTGAGACATTTCGTCGAACGTGTAATGAGTTTTGGCTTCTCTGCATTGTTGTAAGCATAAACGTAATAGTAGGGTGTATATTTGAGGATGTGGGGATGGACTGAGTAGCGGCGTTGGGCTCGGGGGAGTTAACTGGCGAAGAGTCGTTGAGAAGAAAGAGTGGTGAAGAAACGAGTTTGACTCGGAGGTGGGTAGAGTTCTGGAGAGGTATCTAAGTCGCATTGACTCGGGGCGATGCTGGCATGACTGGGACGAGTTATTGAGTTGTGGGGAATAGGCTTTTGTGTGTTGTAGGCTTGAGAACTGATTATTGAATTTAGGCTGTTTGAAAAGAAGCAGTCAAGCATGGTTTTCGCGCCAACTATAAAGATATTGAATATTCTGCAATAGAAATCATATAAAAATGATAAATGTTGTTTAATAAAAATAATTCATTGTCATTAAAATTTTAATTTACAAATTAAGTAAATTTTATTAAATTAATATTTATGGTCAAAAATACTTAAAATACTAATTTAAAAGTATGATCAATAAATTTATTCATTTTTCTCAATCAAAATTTTTTTTCAACATCCATGTTTTTATATATATTATAGGTATAGATATAAATTAATGATAAATAAATGAATTATTATTTCTTATATTATCAGACTTAGGTAAATATTGTGTGAGAGAACTAAATTTTGATTTTTAATTTTTTAATTTAGAATTCTTAAATTTGAAATCTCTTATTTTTATTTAAATATCTAACCTAGAAACTAAGATCTATTTTTTTTTTTACAATTTTTAATTAAGTATCTAATATTATTTTCTTTTGATCAAAATTTGTTATTAATCTGCATCTGAGCATTTGGTTTTGTGTTTGAAAAATAGAATTCAAATCTCCTTTTTCTTGATTCTAAATAAAAAAATTATTAATAATTTTATTAAAAAAGTTGACACGGGACAAAGTATTATATGAGTGCAATACTATTTATGATTTTAAGTTGAAAATAATATATTGTCTTTACTGGATTGTCAATTTCTTACCAACAAGCTTCAATTAATCCATTGAGATGCACTTGAATTCAAATCTTAAACCAATTAATCAAAAATTAAATTTTCCCCCCATCCAAATGAACTATCAAGATGATCAATGAGATGAAGAGAATTGTCACTAATTCAATGAAGAAAAACTCCCACATCAAATTCTCTATTGACTGTTGCAATGCAACTTCAAATCCAATGCCCTTTTTTGCTTCTGAAGACACCTTATTTGCTCACAGACTCAATAATTGTATTAGCTTTTCCAAATTAACCAAATCGTGAAACTTGAAACTCCTCATTCGTTAACAGATGGACATGTGTTATTAGGCA
>NW_018397260.1:2795120-2798994 GCF_002168275.2 Theobroma umbraticum | reverse complement strand
GCGGACAAATGAACTGAACAGATGCAAGGCATTTGATGGTTGTGCTTATGGTACCATGTGCGCAGCCCCCCTCACGGTGGCAAAGGTCAATAAATTTCCATACTGTGTCACCAAACCTCCCACCTACTAACCCAAAAAGAACATGTCATTGCTTATAATGGCTGCAGACAGTAAAAACAAAACTTTATTGGCTTCTGAAACCAAGCTCCATAAGGGACGGTAATCTTGAAGTTCAAATCATGAGCTAGTTCACAGACAAGTGTTCTTGAGCCAAGCAGTGGCATGACAGAATCTTGATCCCTACTGCAATGATTAATTTTGACAATCATATGATACAGCAACCACGCTGTAAATCAAATAAGATTAAGAGATTCAGAAAGGTATTTCGGATAATCTTTTTGAGAATGGGAAGGATGTCGATGTTACCATCAGCATCACTGTAATTTAATTGACTGTCTAGTGCAGAAAGCAACAAACGTCAGTTAAACCTTGTATTATTGTATTCATGTCTTGTTGGCAAAAATCAACCTAAGCAAAAAACTAAGTCAACTTCTATAGCAAATTTTTACAGGAAAAAATTCTACCCTAACCAATAATCCCAAATATAGAAAGGTTCAAAGCAACTTTTAGAGGAAGTAGGTACCACCTGATCTTTAGGAGATATGAAAAGGAAAGAACTGACAAGAGATGCATTTTAAGACTCAATGTGTTGTAACTTTCCCCTTTGCATTTCCCATTGCACATACTCCAAGGATAAGGTAATTTAGTGCGATCCGCCTGAAGTGCCATCTGAACCTCAGGGAGGTTAAGGTAGAAACGCCTTTCATAGGTCATACACACATTAACCCCAAGACTTATCTTAGTGGCTTGCATACACAAGGAAAATGAATCACTGCTAAGGTAAACAAGAAAAGAAACACAAGATTGGGCAAATAAAAGGCAAGCAAATTAAGGGAAAAGAAAAACATACCATCTTCCGCAATCTCAACTCTTGTTCCACAATAGATGGATAACAAACATCTAGGAGAGCATCATAACTGTTTATATAATCACCAACAATGCCATTTGCTTCAGCTATGGCCTGGCTGCATGACTAGGATACATTATGAGGACTTTCAAAGACATAGTCATCAAAATCACATCCATTCATGGTGGTTAGGCCAATTCATAAGAAATCATCCCATGTGACCAAAAGAATTCATACGTTGCTGGAACATCCCGATCAAGTTTGGGGAGAGGATTCCCAATCTAAATCACAAGCTTGCAAAATGAAAATGTTAAGGGTAAAAGAAGCAAAAGTAAATGGTGTGGCTCAAATTATCTTGAAAACTGCCTGAACTATTACACTATTTACACTTTGTACCAAATCATACATACAAGATAAATTCTATTTATCTTTCAAAGATAAAGAAATCTTTACTTACATAAGCAAACAATCAATTTTGATATGATATGATAAAAGACTAGGCAGGACATAAAATTTTGTTATTGCAGCCGGTTTGCAAGTACAAACATGCAGTTTAGACGGGCACCTCCCAAAGTGATTCTGTAAGAAACATTTCTCTTAGGAAGAAAATATGACTGAATCTATAATGTTGAATGATTTTTGAGCCTCAACATCCTCGAAGAAATTTAGCAGACTGCTAGCAAGCTTTTTTCTTTTTTGGAGGGGGGAAGGGGATGTTTGCTAATGGTATGACAATTCACTAATCTCATGGAAGCAAACAACAATATAATAGATGAATCAGAAATATATTAGCAAAAAAATAATAAATAAATAAATCCTAACATGGTATGGGGGCAGAGTGGCTGTTTTAAGTTTGCAAACTTTTTTATCCCCTTGTTCAACCTATTAGCAATCATCTGGAGCAACACCAAATTCTGTCTTATTTTTTTTTAGGTCATTCCAATGACTATTTATCTATTATGCGGTCCATTTCTATCCCAAGGCAATGTCAAAAGTTACTCTTTTTGAGAAATAAAACAATGACACCGAAGCAATCTTAAGGAGAATCAACTACAACAAGTACAAAGGAGAAAAAAGAATCTTCAACATGTTTAGAAAGAGAAAGTAAATAGAAAGACCAACAAAATATCTATAGAAACAAAAACAGTTAGAATTAGAAGTATGTGAATGCAGAAAGATGGAAAGTACTGATTAACAGACAGCCGTGCAAAATGGTTTCACATTAAAACTCATAATTCACTTGAGAAACAGCAAAAATTTTAAAAATGAAAAGTGGATTCAAGTTGAAAAAGAGCAAATTAAGTAAAAAACTAACTTCTATTGAGCCAAAGAATGAGGGGCTTCTTGTCATGGTCCTTCTCAGCTTCAACAAAGTGATAAAACAAGTTCCTCCCAGCCTTTACACCCACATCAACATACCCAACATACTGCTTAAACCCAACTTGAGGTTGACCAGGCAGGTTCACAACCAGATCCTCAGCAGGATACCCTTTCACTCCCAACACCACCCACCCCAGCAATGCAATACTCAACAACAACCAACCAAACTTGTTCCACCTACCCATCTCAAAAACACCCTTTATCCTTACACAGCAGAATTGCACCTCAGAACATTATATAGTATTTATAAACCCAACAAAAGCAAAGCACACAAAAAGAACCAAAGATAATAAAAGTCACGAAAGAGAACCAAGAAATATATTCCAACGACCATAATGATAGCATAAGCTTATCTTTATCTCGAAAAAATATACTAAAAACTAAATTTTGTTACATATACTTACAACTAGCACGTGAATTCTGGGCTTGCTTTAACAAAAAGGTTGCCTGCCATATGATTTATATATTTTTTATTTAGTTGAAAAGACATCCGATTTGCATCCCATACTAGAACTTGCTATAAAGAGATTTATAGACGTTGGAATTTAGAATGCTTCAGAGTTGCAGTTACTGTCAAGCTGTGATTCTTCCTTGTTTACCATGTAATACCTGCTAGTTAGGCTCTTTTTTAATACTACTACTACTACTACTACTACTACTTTTAGTACTCTATGAGACAATAGTAAAATAAAACATACAAAATCTAGTACTATCTTTTATTTCTTATTATCATAACAGCATTTGCTAATGCAGTGATTAGTGTTACATTTATCGCTCCACATTAACTGCCAAAAAGATTAATGATGAAGCTTATAATACATGAGTTAAGAATAGTTAAAATACTATCTTAAAAGAGTTTTCTTTTCTTTTTCAAGTGATGCACTATTTTTTAATTAATTTTCATAAATTAAATATAAAAGATAATTATATATTAGATAGATAAAATAAATATTTTCTAAAAAAGATCCCACTTGGCATCTTCTAAAGTGGATAAAAAAGATTCAGATAAAAAATTTAAAAATTAAAAAAAAATATAGATAAAAAGTCTTAATGTATTTTTGTACTAGTAAATAAGTCAAAGCAAGAAAAGGTCTGTATTTCAGCTTAACATTTAGCGCTCTATGCACGTTGAGTTAAATTTTGTTTCCATTCGCAATTGTAGATAGTGTAAGGCACAGGCCAATGATTGATCAGAGAATTGAATGGAATCTGTCTAGGGAGATTTAAGAAAAGCCAGGGTAATGCTACTTTTAGCATAGAAAGTCACGAGAGAAAAAAATCCTCAAATTTTATAGAGGGGATTACATTCACTTATGGATGCAAGCAGGGCAGCAATAGGCATCATGGATCCAACACAACACACTGTCTGTCTACCTTTGACTAAGGAAAGCAACCATCCTTCAATTAAGATATAATTCTTGTAGATGTAAAAATCCAAGGAAAGCTCTAATTGGTTACCACCATCAACGGCTTACTATATGTATATACGTTGAAGCTTTTAACTTCTAGAAAGAAGCTCCAAGTGGA
>NW_018397260.1:2761717-2795110 GCF_002168275.2 Theobroma umbraticum | reverse complement strand
AACAAATATATGCAACAATTGGATCTTATGGAAAAGAAAAGGTCCTTTTGCTTTCCCTCCTTCCATTTCCATTTTACCAAATTCGGAAATGGTTGGCTCCTCCCACCAAGCTCAATGCAAGGGCATTAAGAGCAGAATGAGCACCATGATACTAAGCTGAAATTAACATCATGTTGCTGCACAGTTGTAACGTGTGGGTTCGAGAACCTGATCGTTAGACGTAGTTAACTTAAAAACTCACCATCAATCTTTTTTTTATCTGGGTGTGATTGACTATCTATTAAATTAATTCTATTCGATAAAATTTTATATTGAATTTAAGTCCGTCAAAAGAATAATAAACTAGTCTACATATTTTATTTTGAGTTACGTACAGGGAAGGATTAGCAGCCATTTGACGATTATTTCATAAATGATACCATTTAATCATATATTATTCTAACTCATTAATTTTATTTTTATGTTTCCTTAATTATTATTTATTTTATCTTTTATTCTATTAACAAATTAAAATATTTTATTTGATTTTACGGATTTGACGTGTACATGATGCAATTGTGAAATGCATGGCATAAATTGAGATAATGCCAAACAAAAACGTTTTATTGAGTATACTTTCTAAATCTGTCTATCTGATAGAATCCGAAAGTATTCTCTCACTTAAAAAAATACCTAAAAAACTCGCATTCACAAATTTATTATGTAAATCTCATCATCGGAATAATCATTTGCAATAAAAATAGTATTTTTACAAATGCAAATCCTAATACGAGTAAAAGTTTTTATTAAAGATATTTTTTTGAACCCTCTTATTGTACTGATGGGATTCTTATCGTACTGGTGGGATTCGAATGTATCACTTTACCTAAAGAATTTTTCAAGGCACAGGTGATTCAACCTTTTTTCTTTATGAATAAAAAGTGATGCAAAGAATGCATGACTATCGAGTAGAGAGTTACCGATTTTACAAGCAACTACTAAAAGTTTGTGGTCCCGTTCCCTCTTCTTTTCCAACCTTCTTTGCATCATTAATTCTCATAATACTTTGCCCTTTGCTATTCATCTTCAGCTCATCCACTACATATTTTCTCCCCAAAAAATCAAACAAAGTATAAGATATAAAGCACAAACTTCACCATTTCCATAACTTTTTGCTGTCTTACTTATTAGGTAAAGGTAGCAAAACCCACCTCATCTAAACAACTCTCCAGGGCAAACCTGACCCATGCAAGTATATTAAGTCTATAACGTGAACCAATACAATGACCTCAAGCCTATCAACCCAACATGACTCAAACCAAACCTAAACTTGAAACTGATTGCCACATCTGAATTATTTGTTTTACAATCACCTGTAATAAATTACAAACAGTGAACTTTAGTCTAGGCAACCCAACCCGATCTAAGATCACTTGGAAACTCAACAATTCAACCCAATTCAAACTGAAACCTAAGACAACTTGAGCGTATTCCAATTTCTGCAAATTGCCAAATCAGCTAAAGTGAATTGATGGTTTTTAAAACCTGTGAAGTTTTACATTTCACTTGTGATGAAAATGATCTAGGCTGGAAAAATGGAGGTCACTGACCTGATTATGCATAGTACATAAAGCAGGTTCAGAACCATCTTCATTTCAAATCCATGTATGCTTCAAGAAATGACTGATAATTTTAAGAAAAGCTTACTTTTAGGAAAAGGCAGTGGAAGGGGGAAAGAATCTGAGCCCTTAGATTTTACAATCACAAAATATAACAAATATTGACTGGAAAACTCTCTAATGTATTTTAACTTCATGAAATGATGACAAAGCAAGAGCCTTTCAATTGCCTCCAAAAAGATTTGTAACAATAAGCAATATAGTAATAACAAAAAGAACTAAAATAGTTAAATGACGTACCAATGATGTAAGGGTTAGAATATTTGTGTTTTTCAGACCCAATCAAACCAACATCACTCCCACCTTTCACTAAAACAACACCTTTAAAGCCTTCAAAAGAATGACAAGAATAGAAAAAGGTAGAAAACTTTTAGAAATGACAGTATCAAGAATGATCAAAGGTAGGGTGGGACTTGAATTTTTTTATTTTTTGTCCCACACAGGTCTAATCAACATCATACTAAAATTTTAAGACTCAACAAGAGAGACAAAAGGTGAGTAATTGATTATATTTTAAATTATAAAAATTGCAGACTAGTAATCAAAACTTACAGATTTGATCTACTCCCAAATTTGGAATAGGAATAACTTTAGGTTAGTAAGAAAAGATGACATTTAAGTTTTAAAATTAGTTTTTAAGCACCATTCATCACATTTTAGCAACCATGTCATTGAATGTGCTCAGTTATCTAATTCCCCACAATAAAGTTAACTTCACCAATCAAAAGAAACCAAAATTGTCATCTAGCAAATGATTAAGATCAAGGTCTCTGGGAACAAAAACAAAGGCCCATGAAATCAGAATAAAACATGGAGCAACCTCGTGGTGAAGAACGAGCCATCAGAATAGTCAAAATGTTAGAAATCTGACGTGTGGAATCAGAACACCACTTTGAAGAACTGAGTAAAGGTTCAAATCATCAATTAAATGACCAGACCCCATGCAAGATAATGAACTTCACATTTTTCAAAAGCTGGTTACATCCTGCATCTAGGCAATCTGTTGTTTGCCTAAATATTAAAGACCTAGATGCTATTAGAAGTTAAAGCCATTCAGGGAATTAGAAAAGACAAGCAAATAGAACTAAAAATTAGTCAACTTTGATTGTCCTTCATTATGTACATGGGTAACAACATTAGCCTTGCCTTTTTACATTTGAAATAGGCAAGGAAACTAAAATTTCCAAGCTTAGGAGAGTTAAAACTTTCTTTAGCGAACAGCCTTCCCACATTATACCAAATTCCAAGCTCGAATACTGCCTACGCACTTATTTTAGTTTATGACATATATTTTACCAGTTCTGAATGTGTAGACAACCAAAGTATGCATCAAATTAGCAGCATTTGTCACATTATACACTTACAACATCTTTATAGCCATTTGAAGACAAATTATCTACCAAAGATGGTAACTTCCAAATGTTGGTGGCTGGCCTTAGACATAAGTATCTAACACATGCTATATCATTAACTACTTTTAGTCTTTTATGTGTCACGACCCAAACCGATGAGCCATGATCGACACACAAGCCTAGCAAGCAATGTTCGCAAGACTCGAGAAAGCCTTAAGATTCACCTGTTTAATATTCAATCCATGTTATCATAAGCAACCCATAACTCATTTATATCTTAAAATCATCAATTAACCATAATGCCCTCTCGACACATACATATATCAAATACGTAATATTCACAAGCCATACATTAGCCATCAGTCGAGTTCGTTTATACAACCCTTAACTTAACAACACATGGCACTCTGTTTCTTGTTTGTGTCCTTGTGCATCTATGATACTGCTGTGTCAGTTAAAAGGTTATCTCTGGGTTCGAGCTCCACGGTGGGCGGTGGTTTGTTTTAAAACACTCATTTATCTTATCACTCTGATAGAGTTTTACTAGTATTAGACTTTTGTTTAGGGATTTATCCAGAACTCTACTTGTTTTTGAGATTATCCGTGTTGAGATGCTGCCAAGTGCTTCTTGAGCAGCTACTCCTTTTGTAATTGTTCAGAACAGGCTCTTCTTATGATAGCTTCTATGCCAACAGGAGTCTCCAAATCTCAACGTTGAAGACTCCCCACGGCATTCCAGCTCATCATTAATAAAAACCATCTTTCAAAAAAAAAAAACAACACATGACACTCAATGCCTACAATATCCAAAATACAAGTTTTCTAAGTTTCATAATCAGAGTGTGGAAGCATCTCATGACTCGGACTCAGCAAAGTGGACACGTTGAGAGAGT
This sequence comes from Theobroma umbraticum, assembly GCF_002168275.2. Taxonomy (NCBI): domain Eukaryota; kingdom Viridiplantae; phylum Streptophyta; class Magnoliopsida; order Malvales; family Malvaceae; genus Theobroma; species Theobroma umbraticum. Next base: position 2,791,207 of record NW_018397260.1, on the reverse strand, counting down.
ACCTACCAAATGCCAAAATCTCATCCGTCCAACAACGACGCTAAGCCACATAGAAATCTGTGGCATCAGTTATCTACACATGGTACGCAAACGAGGTAAGTCATCTAGTACTCAGTGAGATGGGGTGCTAAACATTGCATAATATAACACATAATATAACAGTAAATGAGACATTTATTAAATAAAGCCTACATGGCTATTTATCAAACATCTCCAAAGGTGTAAGCACAAGGATCATTCTAATATCTTGTATGCACGTCACATCAACTCTGTCTTGCCATAATCTCGTCTTTACGGCACACTCGTCTTTACGGCACACTCGTATTTGATAATAAGCCAACTCTATTTCCAACCAAACATTAAGATCCCAGGTTTACCATAAGCCATTATCAAATAAATTTCACCAATTACAAATGCTCTTCTCCCAAACATAGTAAATTATGCATAGTGGCCAATCGGTAGAAAATCAAACCTCGTCTGAAGTAATCTCAACAGATAGCAGTCATATACATAATCATCATAAGAGTAATCTCCCAATGGATGATAGCATAATATCATCATCATCCGGAATAATATTACAATGGATGGTAGCATAAACTTCATCATCCAGAGTAATCTCCCAATGCATGGTAACATAAACATTATCATCATCCGAAGTAATCACCTAACGAATGGCAACATAACTCTGCAAGCAGAAATCACAAGCAAGACTACAACCACTGTCTCTGCTTATCTCTGTCCCTGCAAGCATACACATAGTCACAGGGGAGACACCACTCGATCCTCAATTTCAAATCAACGTCTAAAATTTTCCCTCGAACGAAACATAATCACTCATAGCCATTGACGGATCTATGACTCATCAGTCATAACTCACATCGTTAAATCTGGCTCTCTAGCCTTGTACACGTAAATATGTTACATACTTAGGTAGCCTTATTATTCACATATTCATATTCAACAGTTAAAACATTATAATGATTCTCCACAATTATTCATCATATATCCACATCCATGAACAATCTATATTCAATCTCCATGCCACCATATAGCTCACATCATAATATACATGAGTATTTGTCACAAATTATTAGTTTTCTATCCTAGACATTCTTTTATAGGCATAATGCATCAAAATATCTAACAATTAATGCTTCCCAATAACACGGCACATTCACATTTTTAATATACATAATTCATATACTAGCCTAGGCATGCTCATCTAGGCCTAAACATAGCAATTCAATGTACCATGGCAATGCATATCAATATCTGAGATGCACCACATACATTTAACACAAAAGCTCACTCACCTTGACAATCGAGCACTCTCGCGGCTCAATTCGATGCTTGTTGCTCACCCGTGCTTTAACTCCAACTCAATCAGTCTCACCACTTAGCAAATTGGCAGAATTCTCACTCCCATTTATAGTTTAGCATTCAATAATTGTATATTCATCAACACTCATGCAATTATTCACTATCTCTAAGCCAAATTCTGGCTTTCGAATTAATTCCAGCTTTTCAAATCATCTCTAATCATTCACACCAACCATGTAAAATTCTCATAAATTTGTCGCAAATAATCTAAGCCTTGCCTTAGTTATTGATTTTGGCTCACTTCAGCATAAATTTCTCAACAACTTTCAACCACAATTAATCACCAAGCTGAAACATCAAATTTCTAATTACTCAACCATTTAATTCCGAAAATAATCGGTCCAAAGCTTTAATCTTACCTCGATATCATTTTCCCAAGCTCAAATTTCCTCCAAACAGCCTCTAAATTCTGGTTGAAAACGTAGGGTTTTGCAAGACAACAGGTGGGAAGTGTTTTTGACTTTGTTTTGGAATGGGTGGACTACCCAAAGGTCATTTATTTTTGCAAGTTTTCATGCATCTATCGACAGATGTCTCACATTTTCCCTCTTGTTTTGCCCTCCATTTGTCGATTGATTTTTCAAGTCTATCAATAGGTGTTACTAATAAATCTACTCATAGCTCATGCTCTTATTACTTACAAGTCATTCTGGGGTGACTATCTATCAATAGATACCGAGAATCTATCGATAAATATCTTTCAGCTGCCTTTCCTTACTCCCAAGTGGACATCTATTGATAGTTACTAAGAATCTATCGATAGAAGTTCATCAATCCTTACTATTTTAGCTTCCATCTTTCATCTATCGATAGACCATAAACATCTATCAATAGATGATACCTAGACTTCAATTCTTCATAAATCTAACCCTTCAAACTCATTCTTCTAAATTCTCAATACATTTTCCTTTTGATAAACATCTTATTTCTTTATACTTTGCTCATCATCAAGACATATGTTCATCACATAGCTTCAAATTCTCAATCATGCTCTATGTCACATAGTATATCAATCACATTAACATAATTTATTTACATGTCATATTCATCTAAGTGCCAAACAACGCATTGTATCATTTAGGTGCCAAACATACGCACACATTATCAAGGCCTCAAAATAAGCCAATGTCCATATCCATAAATTTCAAATTAGCCTATCATTTGATTTGGTTTCCCATACATGTTTAACATTGAAAATCGGAGATGTTACACTATGGATGCAAAAAGACAATGGAAGAAAAGTGAAAAGATAGAAAGGGAGGGAGGATCAATATTCATGTTTCAGTATCTAATTGGACCAAACGTAAGGACTCAAAGGTAGTGTTACAAACACCCTTCTCTCTACTGTTTGTTATGCATTCATTCTTTTTCTTTCTCACATCTGCTAATCCAGGAACAATATTTTGCTTCCACATCAGAAGAGATAACCTGAACGCCATCACCTTCTGAGAGTGAATCACTTTCATTCAGCTGTCAGTCACATATTTCACACACATAGGCTGATCCTTGAACCGCTCTAGTTCTTGTGGTAAATAGTAAATGATATAACAATGCAGGACTCAACTTTTGCCCCGTTCTTCTTCCAACAGTAATGAAACAAATATCACATCCATATTCAAGTAAAGCAAGAACCTTTCCAGCTTGGGAAAGATAACAAGAATTGAAAAAAAAAATGACAGTGCTTTAGGTGATGATTAGAGAAAGATTAAATGATGGTGTATGACTTGAATTTTTACCTTTGTTGCCCAAATGGTCTGGCCGATATCACACCTATATGCTAAAAGAACGAAATGATGGAAACGCAAGTTGATCATATTTAAGTTCGTAAAGTGAGGCCCTACCTCAAGCTAGCAGAAATCTATAAAATTGAACCTAACTTACTCTCAAAAATTAAATAGGAAACAGTTTGAGTTACTGAAAAGGATGACATATAACTTTAAGATTGGCTCCTAAACTTGGTCCATCCCATCTGAGCAATTATGTTATTAGATGTACTCCGAAACCAAATGCCCCATAACAAATGTCAATTACTACTAACACTACAAAGCATTAAAGGGAATAAAAATTGTCATCAAGCCATTAAACTTATGATGAAGATCAAGGGTCTCCGGGAATGTAAACAGGGGATCATATAATCAGGATAAAATCTATGGCTACCACATGGAAATGTGCAGGCCATTAGGAAAAGCATATGTTAGAAATCTTACTTGTGGAGTCAGAACCTCGAGTTTGAATTAAACCTGCAAACTTTCTAAGAGCTGGCCACATCTTGCAGCATGTTATTTCTGAGTAGCTCAAATCCCAAAGGCTATTGCAATTTAAAGACATTCAATGAATTAGAAAGATTCTAATGAATAGAACCAAAAAAATAGTAAAATTTGGTCTGTTCTTTTATTGTGTACGGCCTTTGTTTATTGTTTTAAGCCTTGGGATAGGAGGTGAAGAGTTCCAAGCTCAGGAAATTAAAACTTATCTCCATTATACCTCCTACTAGCATCTTGCAAAATTCCCAACAAAACTACTACCTATGCATCTATATTAGTTTGTCTCCTTTCATTTCCCACTCCAAATGTGTAAAGAAACAAATTATAAAACAACTTAAACAGAAATTATCAAGTTATATAGAGTAATAGAACATATGTTTTCAACCCAGATTTGAAGATGAATTATATTTCAGATAAGTATATTTCAAATGCTGGATTATCATGTTAACATAAGTATCAACTAGCTATGTCACTATGCAGGCTGTGAAAGGGGGAAAAAGACAAAAAAAAAAAACAAAAAACGATAATATTCATATTTCAGAATACAATCGGACTAAACGTAAAGAATCGAAAGTAGTTTCCAAACACCACTCCCTCTGCCTTTTGCTAAGTGGTCTCCCTTTCCCTGCTTTTTCTCTATTTATTCTCACATCTGCCAAACCCCAGGTGCAACATTTTGTTTCCATGTCAAACGTGACAAGTCTGAAAACACCATCACCTTCTGAGAGTGAACCACTTTCAGCTACAGTCACATATTTCACATACATAGGGCGATCCTTGAACCGGTCTAGATCTTGTGGTATCCGAACTACTCTTTCAACACCAGGAGACGACACCTGCAAGCAACAAACATTTTTAGATCCAAAAGCTAAAAAGATTTTAATTCTGATATGTAAAACAGAATACAAATTTCAGCTTTATGGCATTAGTCACCCACAGATTGTGGCAGATCTACTCACTGCAGCTCCTAAGACTAGGGTACATGTCCAGTGCAACATCTAGTGTAATTAACCTAAGGCTAAAAGCCTGCTTCATCATTAGATAGAACCTTTAAGTAGGTTTGCCCATTCAGAAAGGCACGTCTCTTTGACTACAATCATGTGAACAAATAACAGAAAACAGATAAACAGAGATTAGAAAACATCATTACCTCCAATGTTATATTCTCAGGTACAGATCTAGCAAGCTCAGCTTCATCCAACCTTGCTCTATAGCTTGCAGAAAAAGCTTCAAGATCTTCCATACTGGGGGAACCAGACCTTTTACAGATCATTACAAATTAGAGTCACAGAGGCATTCTTTTTTCTTTGGCAGATAGTTTACCATTTTTGGAAGAAAATGAACCATAGCAAAGAGCTGACCATAAACAATTAAGTCATACAAAAGATAGGAAAAGATAATCGTGATAAAGTGACTTCATGATTATCAGATTTTTTAACAATGACTGACTTACAGTCCAGAAAAGACTTTGAAGCTACACTTCTAAAGAATAGCCCATCACAAAGTCTTTGACCTCACATGCTAGCACCACTCTTTGCATGCTAAGGGGAAGAGACCACCCAATGAAAGCTATCTAGTATTCAGATGCTATTTTCAACTATACGTTGCTAGTAAACTTTTAGGATGGCATACAGGAAAATAAGACATTTCATTCAGAGGAAAGCAGGAAACAAATATAACAGCTGTTATAACTGAAAGTTCCATCAATATGGAAATGTTCTTAGTTGAAGCAGAAGTGCTCATTCAACCTCAAGTCTTACATTGACGAATAAAGTATAGCTTCCACTTTCAAAGAGATGATGTTAATTTAAAATGGGAAATGTACAAGAATATCCCATTAAATTTATGCGTATCCATTCAATATCAAACCTATGATATCCAATTCGTTGATTTGTGCAAAAGAAAGCAATTAAAAATGAGGTGCAATTGTATTTTAAGAAAATATCATCCGCATTATTAATTGAGAATGGAGATTTTACCAGCATTTCTCATTAAAAAAAAAGTGTAAATGAATGCTTACTTATTTGTAAGTCTTTCAATGCGGACTTGAATGGAGGAATTTGACAGTGTTTTGAAGGCATGTATCCCCAAATCATCATTGAAGGATAGACATACATCCTGAGCTAATGCTAACGCTTCTTTATTCCACCATGTTCCAGCAAGAGAAATGCCTCCTCCTCCTGCGCCATCCCCAACCTTCACAAAATATATACTTACAATTTTAGTAAATTGTGTCAGCTTTGCCCAACGAATACATGAATGTTGCCCACAACTCTTGCAGGAAAACTTACACAAAGTTCAGTTTCATTTTCTAGGTACTCTTCTTCAAAATAATCATCATCATTGTCTATCATCGATTCATCTATACAGTCAAGAAATCAATTTATTCATTAGAAATACAGTCAAGAAACGAGAAATATTTTTAAATTGTAAAGAAGGAAATAGGTGAATGTTAGTTCATTGAAACTTTTAGAAAATAGTAAAACAAGGAGTATAATCAAGGTAACTCAAGTCTAGACAATATAAAGCTCCTTCTCCAGATTGAGCATAACTCGATGCAGAAAAACTTGACTCAAGCTTGACAGAGTCTTAATTTTCAAACTCGAGCTCAACTCAAGAAAGAAAGCGAGCAGCTTGAGTGTCAACTCAATTAAGCTCGATTACTTTAAATATATCAGTGACTGTATTTACTTATAATATATATTCATACAAAGCATTTTTAAATACCTTTTAAAGATTAAAAAGCAAAGACCAAAAACCTTGAATAGGCTTGAGCAGCTCGCATGAAGCTAAAATAAAATTTGAAAACACACACACACACACACACACAGGGCAAATGGGCATACACTATTCATAAAGTTACCATCTTCGGAGTCATCAAAAAGAATCTGCCCTTCTTCCTCTTCTTCGTCGTCCATAGAAACTTCTTCAACAATGGTTGGTTTCAAAAGTGGCTCGGACTTGGAGTTCTTCTTCGTGGCGTGGATTGCAATTGAAGAAGGCGACTTGTTAGAGATTCTAGCAAAAGGGTATGTCCAAAACGGGAACATAAACTTGTGAGCTGAGCCTGGTGGCTTGTAAAAGCTACAACTACAGGTTATGGCGGTGGGTGAGGGCAGTTGAGCTGATATTGGGACTGCAGAGTGTTTAAAATTCCAAGCTGAAACTAACAAATCCATTCTTTACGTTTATGAAGAGTTTTTCGATATTGTTAAGTTTTTGGTGCTCCCAAAAAGTGAACTGTCAAAGCAATATCGAGAGAAAACAGAAGGAAGAAAGGAAGCTCGAACACCACAACCAACATGGAGAGAGTTTCACAGTGTGCTTCTCAAAACGGTGTCGGTTACTGATGGGCCTCAGCGGGCTCCTGCTGGGCGCAACCGGGTCTGACAAATCTGAAACTAACACCCAGCGCATTCCGACCAACCCACATAGTTATATTTCTGTTATTAACAATGTGATCCTGAAAATATTTTTATATTCGTTTAATAAAATAATAAATTTGCTGTAGATGAATGAAATTTTCGGTTAACTAAAAAAAAGAAAAGGAAAGACAGTATTGATAAATTGATGATTGACTTTTGTTAATGATGGCAATGCTGGTTTGGATGGATGATAAGAGCTTTTTTCTATAAAAAATAAAAAAGAAAAAAATTATTGCGAAGCAGGCATGGATTGCTTTTGCAATAATATACATGGGGAGGAACTCCAGTAAAAAATCCATACAAAAGTAATGAAATAGCTATGCATTTGACAAAAGTTATTGAATATTGAAACAAGTTCAAAACTGACATATATTTTCCAAAAACCATTGGATGGAACTCAATGTATGCTTTGTTTTTTCAGTTGTTGACTATGTGATCTGCACAGAAAATATGTTGAAAAGAAGAAGAAGAAGATCATAGCGAAGAGAGAGATGCCTTCTTGGTGGCAGGGGGTGATGGGGTAGCAGTTGCATTATCTGTCCAATTCTTTTCACCCCAATGCCACAGCATACTTTCCCAGAAGCAGAATTCTTCAAAGCATGTCTTTAAACGCTTGTCTTTTATCTTGATTTTCCAATGACCATCCGTGTAATCCCTTTCTCAGCTTGCCTCCTATCCCACTCTAGTTGTGCCTTCTGCTTGGACCTAAGTAAACAGTACTTCTGTAAATTTTCTGGCATGGCGTCGTGTACCTTCCACCATGTTTTGTGAGCAACATCACTGGCAAACTCCTGCAGAATGTCCACATTCCAGTTGCAATCATAGTCCCGGAAGCATAGCCATGGTTTGTTGCCCAGATAATGGAGCACATAAAGAATTGGAGGATTGGCTCCAAAAAGGCGAGTCTTCATCTCTTTCTTCTCCTCCTCATCACCTTCCCAGAAGTGCTTCAAGAAGTTCATGTGTTTTGGAATCCGATGCCACCAAGTGAAGATTTCATTCAGATACCCCTGGTCCCCACCATTGTAGGATTCAATCTCATTGATGTGATCCATTAGTAGCTGGAATGTACAATTTGATGGCTCAACAACCATCACACCTGAGTTGAAGAGAGTAGCATTATTTCCTATAGCAGATATCTCAGGCATCTCAAATAAGAAATCAATATTCCTAAGTATAAGAAGGTCGGCATCAATGAAAATGATCTTGTCATAATCAGTCAACTGCCAAAGACGGAACTTGCTGTAATTCCATTCATTATATGCTTCTGGTTCAGCTTTTGGATTCCTGATTCTTTGGATTGTATAAATTTTCCACCCAGCGGCCTCCAAGCCACCTCTATGATAATCACTGATTGAGTCATCAAGAAGTATCACAAGGTCCCTTGTTGAACCTGACATGCGGATGCTCTGCGCAGCAGTAATGGCCCCACAAACATATACATGAGCAGAGTGTAGGATTGTTGCATATGCTTCACGGTGTGCTCTCTCTGAATGGAAATACTCTGTTCAAATTTATTCAGTTAGTTTAAGCCTTTCAGATTTCAGAAACTATCTAAACAAAGTAATTTGGAACCCTTTAAGAGGTGTGAGCCTTCAACTCATCATTTCCAAGATGGAAGATTTCCAGGTCAGGAGAAGAAAAAAACAGTAAAATGTAGAAAAGGTTAAAAGGAGGGGAAAAAGCAGCAACAATTATAATTTCTATAGAACCACTCTAGCTCACAAGGCTTATAGAGATCCAAAAAGATGATTTAGGTCAGTGATTTAGGATGTCACAGACTCAATTTTGCCAATACTGAATCAATTTCGCTGACTAAACCTATAATCTTGCCTCATCATTATAGCTATTCATCCACGTTTCCTCAGCAGGACTTCTTATCCCAGTGAAAAGATTTTAAATATGTAAAAAGTTAATAGTGACAGAAAATCTTGAAGCAGCCAGCTTCAGTTATACTGAAAAGAAGAATTTGTATGAACAAATACCTTGAAGAAACTAGTTTGAAACCAACCTTTAGCCTGGAGAGGAACTGAAAGCTCACATGACCCTACTGGCAGTCGAATCTTTTCTCTTAACCTGTGCAGGTTGGGAGTATACAGCCAAACATTCCCTTCGCATGCAACAAGGTCCTTGCAAGTAAAAAGATTTGGGATAGGGAAGCAGTCAGTCACAAAAAGCACATGCACTGGGTGAAACCCCTTAGCAGATGCAGCAAGCCTTGCAGCCGCTAGCTGAAAGTGTAGACGTGCAACATCCCTTGACCACTTTCCTGACTTGTTGCAAGGAAGCTTGACAGCAATAAGATCAATCCGTGGTTTGCCAGGAATCTGAAGACTGGGTAGAGAAGGACAATTGGGAACCTCAAATTCTTCTTCTTCATCTATCCATTCAGGGTATAGGGATTCCCAAGTTACATTGACTGCCACAGAGTCCAATTGTAGAACAACATGCTCAGCATCTGGTAACAGCTGCTTCCATTGATCAGTTTCACTATTATTGAAGTTCAACAAGCCAATTCCCTGATATTCATCCCTGTCAGTCAGATTCTCAATAACACTCGAGATTTGGTCCCAATTTACATCCAACATTGATATATAGCGCGGATCTGCAGCAGCACTGTCTCTTATCCATCTGTCTACAAAACTAGGCCTGCATGTAATGAAGTTCAACTTCAAAAAACTGAAACACAAAACAGAAACAAGAGCAATCTTAAACATATGTACTAGCAAAAATGGCTGCTCGAGACCTTTCAGTACAGGAAATTCAAGGTGATCAACTTAAAAGCAGAAATATTGAGTTGTTACCCATGCTAGCTGGATAGCTGGTTAGATACAGGCAGAAAAATGTACTCACTTGCATGCACTGACAAATGCACAAACACATGCTCAAACACAAAAATGGCTTATTTTCAATCAGAAAACAAGTAAAGTACAAAAGAGCAAACTATAGCCTGAATATAACATTTTACAGAAAGGTATGCAGGCGGTAGACTATACCGAGATACAAAATTGGATGGGCGATCTGAAACATAAACTGCAGGGGAGCGGAAGAGTGTGAAGAGAGTTCCCAACAGAATTATAACCAGCACAGCTTTCAAGGTAGATATCTTGAAATTCCAATTCCTGTATTTAATGGGAACATGGAGGGCCTTCTCTACATCTTTAAAAACCTTATTTCTTTGGAACCCTCTTCTGCTTGTGTCTTCACTGTAAAAATACATTTAAAAGTCGAATCAGTCCGTGTGCATAAAGCAAATAAAAGACAGACAAAAGTCAAATCCTGAAAAGCAAAAGGTTCTTCATACTGAAAGCAGTTTGAATAGAAAACTGAATGTTTATCCTTTAGTTCACAGTGTAATGATAAAATCCATAAGCAAATCTAATGTCAGTGTAGAGACAAAAATGAAGTATTTAAAACCTGATTTGCCAGGTAACTTTGAATAATGCAAGCAATATTCAAAAAAATTTCAAGGCGTTAACAAAACTAGTATTCGCATAATACAAGTACTAGTCATGATGCCACCCTTGGCTTCCACAATTTCACAACATATTCCAAGTTGAGATGTCATTTCTAGCTTTCATTCCATAAATTTTATGCCAATCCTCAATTGATCCAAATTTTAATGTACTTCAGTTATTCAAGAATCAATTAAAACATGATGAAGAGTCCTAAGTTTTATCAGAGAAGAAGTCAAATCCCAGAAAATATGTTCAGAAAACCATAATTTACACTAAAAATATATTTCACAGAAATTTTTCATTCCCGTGCAGACGACTTTATAAACAATGAGACTAATTCACATAAATAAAAGTAACACCAGCCAAAATTAAGACTGAAAAGCAGAGTTAATGTAAACAGTTGAAAGCTTAAGCAGTTAATGTTAGAGAGGACCACCTAGGCCTAGCTCAATTTACTTCATATTTGATCTTTTCCAACAGCTAACAACGCCAAAGGAAAGCGCATAAATACCTACCGTAGTAGGAAATTTTCTTCAAATAATTACAAGTTAACTAGAGCAATTAATACGACGCAAATCGAAGGCAACAAAAAAGTACACAAACAAATCATAGCCAAATTCAAGCAGATCTCATCGCTGCATTTTCTCGTCAAACAAACAACGGTGCTTAAAAGCTCGATCAACTAGCTAACTATGGTCAACTTTTTACTAAAAAATTTCAGGTTCTCAAATGAAAGCAGCAACTAGAAACTTGGAAGATGAAATGAGAAAAAGGAAGAAAGAGAGAGGAACCGACGCGGAAGCAGAAACGCGGTGACGAGGCTCTTTGGGACTGAGGGAGGGGCCTCTCATCTTTAGAAATCTTCAGAGAGCAGCTCAAACTGAAAATACCATTTGTTTATGCTTTGAGGTTTCCAAGACTGTACTCAATTTATGATTTGTTTTATAAGTTTTAAAAAATAGAGAATGAGGGAGAGCTGGCTTTGCTGTCTGATCCAAGGCTGCGAAGACTCAAGAGAGGAAGTGGCAGTTATTAGTGTCAGAACTCAGGAGGTGAAACATTTGGAATTTTTTTTATTTTTTATTTTTAATTTTCCGATGATGAGTGATGATAGCTGGCTTTTTGCCTAGGTCAATTTAAGACAAATTTAACCAAATATATATATATATATATAAAGAAAAAGAAAAAGAGAATTAGACAATTAGGAATGCTATTTTTTTCCATTTATTTTCTTTTTGAGCCTTCTCAATCTTTTCTTTTCTTTTTTTCTTTTTTTTTTGTAAAATAAATGTTGCAAGGTATGAATTAGGAAAGGATTCTTTTCACCTTACTTGACAAAAGATGCTCTCCCAATAAGGATTGTTAAAAGTCAATGAAACAAAAAAGAAAATTAGGGAAGGGTGGTTGAGGAGTCAAGTGCATGTTCATAACAAGTTTAGAAATAGCAAATCAAGATGAAAACTCAATTATCTAATAATAACAAAAGCCAGCTCTAGGCTTTGATTTGAGAATCGTATTATTTTTATGTTGGTAGTTAGAGAGAATTGGTCCTCCTCTCATTATTATTGCTCTAGTTTTTGTGCTGTAATGCAATAGCCACGTCGCCAACCATGTTGGCTACCTACAATTATTTGCCCTCGAAACACACAAATATCAAAGGCAGCATAGCAACCGCTAAGTCAACACCACCTACTCTCTTCGGTTATGATTCTCACGAGAAACCAAATTTTGGTTTTTTCTGGCTACAAACTCTTTTCTTATAAAACTTGATAATTGAGAGGAAATGTGGATATTTGGCGCCATATTTAAACAGCTTTTCTATTATAAATTTTAAATTATAAAAAAAGACTATATTATGGTGTAAAGCTTTAAAAAATTCATATTATATTCACTCAAAATTTTATATTTTTATTTTTGATTAAATAAACTTTTGCAATGATTAAATAAAGCATCACTTGAAATTTTTATATGTACGTGACATTAATTTGGATAAAAATATTATACAATTATATCATTATACTATATCACTATCCACTATAACTTATCAAAATGTCACGTAAACGTCATGTGATATAAAAATGATAAATTATTTTTTAACTAACGATAATTAATCAACAATTAATTATAAAAACCAATTTAATCCACAACAAAAGTATAGATATTTTATTCAATATAATAAAATAATAAAAAATTTATGTAAATTTTCTTGAATACTTAAACTTTTTTTAAGATTATGTGTTATATTATCCCTATTTATCTCTATTTTTCATGAGTCAATTAAGAATTTGCTATCTTTTTTTTTTCTTTGGTATAAAGGAGCAAGTTCACCTAATTTAACTAACTAATCTTCGAAACAAATGTTAATAATATTAATCAACAAAGTAGTTTTCACTTTATGAATGAAATGAGATAATTGCTATTGATTAGCAAGAGAAGTCAATCAATTTGCGCATCTTAGTCTATTAACATATTATATTATATTATATTTATTTCAATGTTACAAGTAAATTCGTTATTTGATTTATAGTTATCAAAACAATTTTTTTTATTTCATTTATTCTTTTCGTTTTAAGACTTATTAGACTATGACCGTGCGTTACACACGAGCCTCTTTCTATCTGTTTTTTTCTTTCTCTTTCTACCTCTCTTTTTCATTCCTTTTTCTCTTTTACCTGTGCCCTCCACCTGACTAGAGGAAGAAGCTCCTTTGGGATTTTTTTATAAATATGTTATAGATAAAAGGGAGTTGGAGAAGTTTAAATGTTTTATGTTAAATAAAAAGTATTTTTGTAAATAAATTTACAAAATCGTTTTCAATAACAAAAATATTTTGATATAATTTATAATTGTACTAGAATTTACAAAAAATACTATGAAACAAGTACTTATAATTTATCATATCTTCCAACAGATTTATAAAAATCATTTTGGTTTCCTTTTACGGCAATTTTTTGAATGATTTTACAAAAATAATAATGCTTAAGTTCTTACATCTGAATATTTAATTTATTTATTAATATATAATTTTTTTATTTAAATAAAAAAAATTCAAATTTTCCTTCCCCAAATAAAAAAAAATCACCTGAGTTCCTATAAAAACTTCAACGGGCCCAAAAGGTGAATTTATGCTTAAATATTTTATACATCATCATAATACATTATACATGTCAGATTTATGGGCGAAATAAAAGCTTTTAATAAAAAGATAATTTAAGGTTAACACTACCCTCACGGTTGAAACTGGCAAAATCCGTCTGGATGGGCCCAAAATGAGTTGGGCCTTCCGGATAGATGTATCTTTTGAAAATTATTAATCAATCGATGCAAAAAAGAAAACAAAGGAAAAAGTACGGCAAACGCTGCGTTTGGGTCTGTCTTCTCTACTTGCATTTTCAGATTTCTAAAAATATTATTTCCCTCTACGCCTACGCAGATCTGAATCTTCTTTTTCTCCAGAAATTAAAAAAAAAAAAGAAAAACGAAACAAACCGCTCCAACTTCGCGGGAACATCACAGCCGTCGATCTTAGGGGTCTAGTATAGAGAATAATCGAAGATGGTGCTCGTATCGGCCGTACGGGATTATGTCAATCGGATGTTGCAGGACATCTCCGGCATGAAAGTCCTCATTCTCGATTCTCAGACGGTAATTTAATTTTTCTTCTTTTTAATTCGTATTTGCTTTAATTTCATCTGAATTAATTTTAACAATTTATTACTTTAATTTAATGATTTCATTTTTATCATTAATTTCAAATATCTGGTCAGTTTAATTTGGAAATGGAGTAGTGAGGAAAACTGTTGTGATCTGAGGGTAGAAATCAGGACATTTGAGATAATTAGGAACTGAAGTGAGCATTTTCAATTTAGTACAAACAGATTTGGCATTTAATTGGCATTTAGGCCTCGAGTTTTTGCTGCTAGTTAATTTGGCGGCCGAGTTTATTGTTGTAGTTTTTTGGTTCGGCTTTGTCTTGAATGGATCGTTTCTTATCCTTGATTCTGCGAAGGATCAGTTGTTGTGGCTTGTTGTAGATTTTTGATGAGCAGTTAACTATTTGTTATTGGTGGATGAAGCTTAACGCAGTTTTGTGAGGGTTTTTTGCATGATTTTTGTCGATTTGGGTGGTCCAGATATAAGTATATATAGCCTTACTTAATGTAGCCATAAACCGTTTGAGCTGGAAGTTTGATCATTGTGTTGAATGAAGTAGTTGGCGAGGGAGCTCCTTTCCATCCTCTATAGCCAACCTCTATGATTCATGTAAATTTGGAAGCAGGCATGGTTTCTATAATGGTGCATATTGTTTTATAATGCTTGTCAAATTTCTTTGTTTCTTGATTTTGCGACTGCAATTTGTATGGGATTATGTCAAATTGATGGTAGAGAACTGCTTAAGGAGAAAGCCAGACTTCTGTTTGTGTTTGAAGTGCTGGATGTAGTTAACAGTATGTCTAAGAACTTGGAGCGGTGTGGAGGGGGAGGAGAAGAAAGGGAGGGGGATTCTATAGTTCCCATTATTTTATTGTCAATAAAATAAAATAAAATAAAGAAAAGGGAAGGGAAAGGAAGGTGTAAGGGGAGGGCCGCTCCTTCCTTTCCTTCAGTCCAAACAAAACCTAAATGCATCTGTTCCAAGATTATGACAGCAAGGAACAAGCCTAGCTAGAGTATTGTGGAATTAGGTAGAGAAATGACCTCCTTACCTGAAATGGAAATCTGGATATGTGTTGTGTACTTTAGTAATTCTTCTAGTCCTAGCTGCACTTTCTGAAAATCCTACAATAGAGTCGCTGAGGCCATGTACCACTCCTATCTGCGTGAGTTGCCAACCAAACACATTGGTATAAGGTTTATATTGGAGGAATTAATAGTCATGTTCGCATCACAAATTTTCGATAACTTCAACTTCATGAGAATTGAAGATTTGACTTTGCATTGTTGTTGCTAGTTTATGGGGTTTCTTAATGGATCAACATAAATTAATAAATGAGTCATTTAAAAAGAAAAGAAAATGGTGGCTTTGATTATGGGTAATGTATTCTGTTTTCTGAGTCACAGGTTAGCATAGTGAGTGTCGTTTATTCACAGTCAGAGCTACTTCAGAAAGAAGTATTTTTGGTAGAATTGATAGACTCCATTTCCAAGTCAAAAGAATCAATGTCACATCTCAAGGCAGTTTATTTCCTTCGGCCTACATCAGAAAATATTCAGCATATGCGGCGTCAGCTATCCAATCCTAGGTTTGGAGAATATCACTTGTGTAAGTTGTTTGTATCTTTTGAGATTTGGTGTGTTTATAATTTAATTTTACTATAAAAATATGAAAAGTTTTTTATTACCCAATCTTAGATGTTTTGGTCGAAGTGCATTTTCATCTCAAATTGGTTTTTGCAGTTTTCTCAAACATGTTGAAAGATACCCAGATTCATCTTTTAGCTGATTCAGATGAACAGGAAGTTGTCCAGCAACTCCAGGTAAGTCTGACTGCTATTTTCTTGAGTGGAAGTTATTTATTGTTTGCCCTTCTTCATCTAGCTCTTTATTTGAGCAATAAACTTGTCAAAAAATCAAGTCTAGAGTTTATCCATTGTTGAGTAAACTACCATATAAGAAATCTGCTGCAAGATGCAGAAAGACAGCCATTCCTGTTGCATCAGTTCGATCTCTGGATGGTAAGATGAGGGCATAGGTTCAACTCTTGAGAGCACATTGCTTAACTGAAAAGTCTTTTAAGTGAGGACTGTTTTAACCACCCCATCCAGGATTCTGCTTTTCTGAGAGCAGCAATGTGTGGCAATGCTAACTCTTGAACATCATGAGGAGGTCACTATAGTATTGTTTGATCTAAGGATTGACAGAGAATATTTTCTCTATGTCAATAGATGATGCATTACTGAAAGGGGTGATTTAAGCATTGTTCTTATGCTGGCTGATATGGCTATATATTTGTAGTCCGCCTCACCTACCTATAATGTGAATATTCCTTAATATTGAAGTGTTGTTCATAGGTTTCTGTTGTGTATAATTAAATTTTAAGAATATTTCTGGAGATGCCCTATACTTCTAGATCAGAAATTAAAAGTTTGGCTTTGACCTCTTATATAGTTCTTGTCTTGGTTTTGCAGGAGTTTTATGCTGATTTCGTTGCTGTTGATCCTTACCACTTTACGTTAAACATGCCTTCAAATCACCATTATGTGCTCCCAGCAGTTGTGGATCCTTCTAGTTTGCAGCACTTCTGTGACCGAGCTGTTGATGGTATTGGTGCGGTTTTCTTGGCATTAAAACGAAGACCAATTATTAGATATTCAAGAACCTCTGATATTGCAAAAAGGATTGCACATGAAACAGCAGTGAGTAAAACTGCATAACATCAACTATTACAAACATTTACATCACTGATTACTTGGAATTTTGCTCATAAAAACTGTTCTAGATTTTGCTTAGTTAATTGTTTGATAAATCTCTTCTATACATATGTGTATGTATATATTTAAAATGATTTTTAAGTTTTGTCATGGATAAGAAAAACTTTAAGCTTGTCTATAAATCTTGGAGTCTTGAAAAAGAATTGATTTTCTTCTTCTTCTTCTTTTTTGTTGTGTTTTTGGGGTATGACAGAAACTAATGTACCAGCAAGAAAGTGGTCTTTTTGACTTCAGACGGATGGAAATGTCTCCATTGTTGCTGATAGTTGACAGAAGGGATGATCCTGTGACTCCATTGCTGAATCAATGGACCTATCAGGTACATGTTGTTCTGACTCTTATCTCACCAGTTCTTAAAGGTAAACTATGCCTCTTGTTATTTTCAAATTGGTAGCAACATCATATTCACTGAATTACATTTTGTAGGCAATGGTTCATGAATTGATAAGTATTCAGGATAACAAAGTGGATTTGAGAAGCATTAGCAATCTTCCCAAAGATCAACAGGTTGATTGCATTTTTCCTTGGCTAGATATAGTTGTTTTAATATATTGCAGTGGCTTATCTTTGTAATCTCATGCTTATAGGAAGTTGTGCTCTCGTCAGAACAAGATGCCTTCTTCAAAGCTAACATGTATGAAAATTTTGGAGATATTGGAATGAATATCAAGCGAATGGTGGATGATTTTCAGCAGGTTGCTAAAAGCAACCAAAATATTCAGACAATAGGTTTGAATTAGACAAAATTGAGTATTTCAGATTCATTAGTGATATTTTTTTTTGTAATATTACTGATAGCTGAGGTAGGTCATTAAATTATTATGCTTTGAGTTTCTGCAGAAGACATGGCCAAATTTGTGGACAATTACCCTGAGTACAGAAAAATGCATGGGAATGTTTCAAAGCATGTAACATTGGTCACCGAAATGAGCAAGATAGTTGAAGAAAGAAAGCTTATGTTGGTTTCAGAAACTGAGCAGGAGTTGGCTTGCAATGGTGGGCAAGTTGCTGCTTTTGAGGTAGTGAACATGTGCTTGTTTTTATCTCTGTTTCTTCTTTTTTAGCTTGATATCTGTTTATGAGTCCTCATATATCGATCAGTGCTGCTTTACAATTTGTTTACTCCATTAAGATGCAGAAGATATTTGTAAATCTCATGATTTTTTTGGTACAATTATCAAGAGCAAAGACTTCCAAAGGATGAATATGAAATGTTTTAAATGGTGTTAGACCAAGGGATTGGATCCTAGGAGTCACTTACTGCAGGAAAAAGGGGGTTTACAGATGAAATGTATTTGTTGTTTAGGGATGTTAAAAGTAAAATACATTTTAACAAGAGTTGAGATTGAATAATTGATAAGAGCTACTGTTAAAATGAATCAATGAATGAGTGGCATAGGATATATTTGTAAGTGAAATTGTTCTCAAGAGTAAATGTTGGTTCAAAATCTATGATTAAATGAGCGTACTTTTGTCTCCTAAAGTGTTCTTGTTTTAAGAAAAGGATGGTTCTAGCACTTTGCAGAAGACTGATTTTGATAAAAATAAACACACTACAAATAGGAATAGAAACCATGTGATTTATTTACAATGCAAACAAACTAGTCAATAAATATTTTTCTGCTCAATTATTGCTCATCAATGAATCTGTTTACTCATCAATTCTACCTTCCATATTATCACTTACAGATCAAAATTGGTCCTCAATATTTATTTTAACCATTGGATTAGGTTGTAGGTTTTTTAGGTTACTGGGTGTGAGATATAGATGATACTCCATTTAAACTATTACATGATTTCAATTACTGGTATTTATGTGGAGATGATCATGGAATGAAAATCTTAATTGTGATTTGGAATGAGACTTGGAAACACATGGTATATTTGACAAGCTCTGATGATTTGCTTTACATACTTCTTTGCAGGCAGTGACAAATCTTTTAAACAATGAAAGCATATCAGATATTGACCGACTACGCCTAGTAATGCTGTATGCTTTGCGCTATGAGAAGGAGAGCCCTGTCCAACTGATGCAGCTATTCAACAAACTGGCATCTAGGTCTGCCAAGTACAAGCCTGGGGTAACATAACCCACATACACATTTTGCTTGGAATTCATGTGTCATCATCATTTTTTTTATTGCCTTTTCACATGCATGTATACATGTCATTTCTAAATATTTTTATTCCTTGATCAAAATTTAATGCTCATCCATTATGGTGGTGCATACAGCCTGATCTCTCTCTCAACATTCTAGTCATATGATTAGAATTTTTTTTCCTTTGCTGGTAAAGCTTGACTTGCTGTTTGAGTTGTAGCTGTTTTATATGCAATTGCAGTTCTGTCATTGATTAGTTCTCTTTGTGAAGCTGAATCAATCAGCAATTTTGTTAAGAGGTATCTCATTCTCATTGAGAATTAACTGGTTTTAATTTGTCTGCAATTGTGGAACAGCTTGTCCAATTTCTCCTAAAGCAAGCAGGGGTTGACAAGCGAACCGGTGATCTTTATGGAAATCGTGATCTTCTGAATATTGCTCGCAACATGGCTCGTGGATTAAAGGTTTGATGCAAAAGGTTTTGCTTTTTTTCATAGAAATTTTTCTTCATTTGCTTATAGATCATTTTCAAACTTTTCTTACTAGGGGGTTGAGAATGTCTACACCCAGCACCAGCCTCTTCTATTCCAAACTATGGAAAGCATAACCAAAGGCCGGTTGCGAGATGTGGACTACCCATATGTTGGAAATCATTTTCAGCAGGGCAGGTTTGTTGCTTTATAATAAAGTTTTCCAATTTTGTTGGGAAAGTTTGCAGTTTATCTCTTTGTTTATAGAATAAATGTGTGTCTACATTCATTTGATATCATCACTTTAGTTCTTTAAAGTGGAGACCCCTTGATGTTTAAATTTGTATATTTAGTTCACTTTGGCCTTTTGTGAAGTTGATGCTGGATGATAAGAGCAATATTTGGCTGGTAAAAATGAAAGTTGGTTGTATGTACTTGATGTACTCACAGATTCTTGGCCTCTCGTGACTTTCTGCAAGTATAATTTAAGAGGAAAAAACCACCCCATTAAATAAGGAAATGCTTCTAATGATATTTTATGAGTAGTAGAACCTCCTTTTTAAGGTTGCAAGATGATGCAAAGCCCCCCAAAGGAAAAGGAAGATGATGCAACAATTTTTTAGATAGCCATTTTGGGCAAACGATGCAGTTGTGATCATTAGCCCAAAATAAATTCTTGCACTGAAAACTCCCAACCTGAACTCAAGTTTGCTTAGGCTCAAGCTTGTTTAACAAATGCATCTAGTTCTAGAATGAACCCAGCAATAGCACCAACTGAGCTGAATGTATGGGCTTGGCTCATTTTTAGCCCTAGAACAAGCATTACTTGTTGCATGAAATGATGTCAGAAATTCATAAGAGCAGCATTTAGCAGGTCACTCATTTTGGGTGAAACTTTGTTAATTCAAAAAAGTTTAGGAAAACTCTTCTTTGTGTTAGTAATGATAAAGACATATACAGGAAAGAAAGATATATAAAGATCTTAAGTAATAATTTTTCAATGATGCATGTTCTATCTTTGTACAGGCCACAGGAGGTAGTTATATTCATTGTTGGTGGAACAACTTATGAGGAGTCCCGTTCTGTTGCTTTGCAAAATGCGAGCAATTCTGGAATTCGTTTTATACTTGGTGGGTCGACAGTTCTGAACTCTAAGAGGTAGGCTGTGGATATTCCCTAATTCTTCTACATACAACATACAAGCCTATCACTATTGATATATATTAACAAGGGTATCCTAATGGTCTGTTGGCTGTGACGCGCTCTGACCCTCATAACAAATCTTGATACTGAATTATTTTTCCACCTGGGTTAATTGTACATCAAGTTAGCTAGAACCACGTTGGAACTATGTAATGTATCTTGAAAATTATTTTTTTCATTTTGTGTTGTCCACAGCTGGACCTTTACTCTCAAGGATGGCTGTGATTTTATTAGATAGACATTAATGACTAGGATATAGTCCTTATTTTCGAATATGATTTATTTAGAAAAAAAAAATGATTTATGGAGCAAGTATCAAGTGGTTGGGTTTTCGATTTTAACGAGTTAAGATTAGGAAGTTTCTCCCTAATTTCATTGTAAGTTGTCAATCTTAAGTGCTAAATCAATTATATAAAAGTGCTTTATAAATAGAGTAGATGTTGGTTTATTGATTGCCAGAACTTTTTGTACCAGATTCATTGCTCTCTGATCATCTTCTTAAAGGATGGTTTTTGGCTTAAAATGTAGGTTTCTGAAGGACTTAGAAGAAGCTCAGAGGATAGCTCGAACCAGCAGCAGTGTCGTATGAGTTCAAATTCTGGCATATACTGGTATAGAACCATGTAAATAAGCTCTTGTGGCTTTATGAAGGATTTCCTGGTTATACTGTGTTGTCTGGAATTGCAACAGCAATACGACAAGGAGAGCGTAGAAATGCAGCTCATTGTGGTAAACATTTTGCAGAGAGTAACAAGTCAAAGGTAAATTGGCTAACCAGCATTGAATTCTTCTGGAGAGAATTTGGTCTTTGTCCATCGCCTACTACGTCTTCTACATAAATTTTTGTACCCTCACCAAGGAATAGAGAAAAATTGTGTACAAAATTTCCCTTTCTCAATTTTTATGGTATACCTCATTGATGTATTCAACCATGTATTTGTATTATCATATAATTGTGGAAAATAGAAGCTATAGTTGTTTTGATCCATATATTTTTTTAACAAAAAGAATTATTGTGCACATATTTATTTATTTATTTCATGCTTTTATTCATTCTCTTTGAGGATTTGAATTCTTCTTTTCTAAAGATCTAGATCACTTTGTCTTTAGAACAAGTCTAACTCTTAGTTTTACATCATTTATTGTCAATATTTTATTTTACTCTTTTAAGTAGTATTTGTTATTGTGTTGAGCGTGAATATTTAAGTAGTATTTATATTCGTGTAAGTTTTTATTTACTTTTAAATGATAATCATGTATAAAGCATAAATATTTTAAAAAGGTAAAATTAATTTTTTATTAAAAAATAACTAATATTTATTACATCATTCTAGGCTGGAAGATGCCAGACTACCTGTAAGTACAATTTTACTAAAACTACTACATGGTGAAGAATCCGAAATGTGAAGTCTCAAAGGTAGACTTTCAAGAGAGAGAAAATAATCCGAAATGTGGCGTGCATGAAAATAATCCCTCATGGTAACCCATCAAAGGTCTCCTCATTCTTTATATTTTCTAACATCCAACTGTGTAAATCAAGAGAGAAAAAATTACTGTTACTGAGCTTGGGAGCAATCTGAAACCTTAGGTTTCTACATGAATCGTAGTCCTTTAATGCATGAAGTAGGGTCTCCATGTGGTTATTACACCTGGGATAGGCGGTTGGAATACTTGCAATTCTCTTAAATAGCCATTCCTTAGTCGGTAAAGATTCATGAAACATTTTCCAAAGGAAAACTCAAACCTTCCTTAAGCTGATAGTTTTCTAGATTTGAGTCTAATGACTCGTTCTTAGGAGATGGCTATTTAATTGTATCTCATATGTTTATTTCACCAAGAACTCTCCATTACCTGATGGCATCAAGAAAACTGTAACTTCTTCAACATTGGCAAGATCGATCATTGTTGTAGCTATTCTCAAAATAAAGTGTTGGGGAAGATCCTACTCCATTTGTTGCAGAGCCCAGCTTCCAAACTTGTTGCAAAAACTAGCTACAAGCAATTGAAGTTCCCTCTCTGATAAGGCTTTAGTTGCATGGTTAAAGAGTGGACCATAGTAAAGCCAATTATCTGTCCAAAACCTAGCTTTCCGACCATTTGCAATAGATATTCCGCAACCTTTTTCAATAACTGGTTTACTCTTTAATTTGCTTTTCCACACGTGAGTCAGTTGATTTAGTTGTTACTGACATGAAATCTTCGTGTCTAAGATATTTTGCATTCAGGATATTCACCCAGATGCAATCTTTCTGATTCCATACACTCCAACCAAGTCTAGCAAGTAAAGCTAAGTTGAATTTTCTAGAGTCACGTACTTGGAAACCACCTTCTTCCTTCTTTGCACAAAGTTTTTCCCAACTTAATGCATGACTTTTCCTTGCACTTCTCATATGTCCCTAAATGAAGTTTCTATTTAGTTGATCAATTTCTTTAATGGTCAATTCTGAAAGAAATGATGTTTGCATTAAATATTATGCCAATGTGCTAGTCACGGCTTGAAGTAATGAGATTTTTTCTGCCATGGATAGATTCTTATTACTCCATCTTTCAAACCTTAACTTGATTTTAGTTACCAACTCAAAATATGTCCCTTTTAATTCTTCCATGCAGCATTGGCATGCTAAGGAATTTCCCAAAGGCACTTGTCAATGGTATCTTAGCAACACCACTTAGCAAATTAGCTCTTGCACTGCTAATGTTTGACAAAACTAGTAGTTTTGATTTTGAGGGACTCACTTTTTGGCCTGAGGCCTTACAAAACTTGTCAAGGATCAATCTCATTACCTTCAATTGTTTTATAAAAGCAACCCCAAACAACTTCAAAGCATGTATGAGATAGTGCAAGTTCCTTGCTTATGAATTGTAATGGCCGCCAGTCCCTTATATTAATTGTACTTTCAACTGATTGTGAAGTGTTTTCAAACACAACACAAATAAATAGAGAGATAGGGGATCACCTTGATGGATACCTCTCGAAGGTGAAAAAATATTTGAGGTCTTACCATTCTAGATGATGGAAAAATTTGGCGTTCTCACAATGTACACTATGAGATTTACCCATGAGAAAGGGAGGTCAATTTCCTCTAGTACCTCTTGTAGAAAATACCATTTCAATGTATCATAGGCCTTTTCAAAATTTATTTTTATTGCCAAAGCTTCTTCTTGTTTTCTCATCATTCATATTGTGTGAATTGCTTCTTGAACAATGATAATATTATCTATTGCTTGTCCCCTCGAAATAAAGCTACATTGAGTTTTCTCGATAATATCACTTAATAGAGGTCTTAAACGGGTCCACCATCACCTTGCTTATAGTTTTCATCAAGATCATGAAAAGGCTGATCGGTCTAAAGTGAGTGATTCGTTTAGGACTCTCCAACTTGGGGATAAGTGTTATCAATATGTGATTTAGTTCAAGTGGGAACGAACCAGAGTTATAAGCAGTTTTAACCATCTTGAAGATACCTGCTCCCAATATGGTCCAATTGTTTTGAAAGAAGGTAAGTGGAAATCTATAAAGCCCTAGGCTTTTATTTGAGTTCATGTTAAAAATAGCATTCGTAACCTCTTCACAGGAGATAGGATTTGAAATTTCAGCTATTTTATTTTGCTTTAGCTCCCATTGCAAGTTTATTGGGAAAGACACATGAATGCCATCATCTTTAAATAGTTCTTGATAATATTGCAAAGCCATTTTCTCCTTTTCAGCTTGGCCATAACTCCATGAATTCTCATCTTTCTTCAAAGTTGAAAACTTATTTCTTCTCTGTCTGCCCTTTACCACAACATGGTAAAACTTGGTGTTGACATCTCCATATTTCACCCTATCAAGTTTTACTTTCTATTGTCACATGGTCTCTTCTTGATATATAATTAAGTTATATTCTTCCACCAATGCAACCTTCAGATTCTGTAAAAAATCATTGTGACCTATATCAAGTTGAGACCGAATACTTTTGAGTCTTGCAAGTACTCAGTCATGAATTTCTCAAAGCTGTAAAAATATTTACCTCTCCTAATTTCCAATTTTTTTTAGAAAATCTTTATAATTCAAGTGAGACATCTAGGAAATTTCAAATTGAAACCTTTTATCAAGCCGAGCTTCTTGTAGGGAATTCTTACATTGCACCTAAATAGGATGATGGTCAAAGCGGGTTCGTGGCAATGCCAGTAGTTGGGCAAACAGAAATAAATCAATCCATGGTTCATTTGCTATTGCTCTATCTAAGTGAACTCTAGTATAATCGAAGCTATCCCTTTTATTGCACAAAGTAAATTTAAGTCCCGATGATCCTAAGTCAAACAAAATATAGTAATTCATACAAGCACTCATCTTATTGCATTGACTATAATTCACATTTTTCTTCCTCTCTCCTCTTCTGGTGAAGTGACTTGATTAAGGTCTCCCAATGCCATCCAAGGCAATGTCGCTTGCTAGACACAATGATTCCCATAACCATTTTCTTTTTCCCACGATAGGATTTCCATATACAGCTATTAATAACCAACTAGATCTTGAAACCTTAACCATCATATGTATTAATTGCGATGAGAACACCATTACCTCTAAATCAATTTTTATTTCCTCCCATAAGATCTAGATACTGCCTAAAAAACCATTACCTTGAAAAAATTTAGCAACCCAATTCTGCAACATATTTTATCAACTTTGGTGCTCCAAATCCTTGACTCCAATATAATGACAACATGTAGCTCATGGATGTTGATTAAATTCTACACATTCCGGACCCACCTCCAAGAGGCAACTCCTCGCATGTTCCAACTCAAGATGTTATAATTCATAAGTAAAGGCTTAAGCTAGTATTCAATACAAAAAAATCCAAAATTAAAAATTGGTATATTAGCAAAGATTATTTTTGCATTATATCCGCCTCTCCCATTTCCAACTCCATGTCCAATGAAATGGTTACCACATTTGACCTATCATGACTTTCATCATCCACTACACTAATAACTCGTTTCCTAACCACCCTATTTATGATAAATCCAAGGCTTTCAATGATAATACCTTTATGAGGTGAAAGAATAGATATAGTGATTGGGTCAATTACTTCTTGGGGTTGGTTTGCTAAGTTAGATACTATAGATGGAATAAGGTTTTTTTGGGGATTTCTCATACATTACTCATGTGAGGGAGTAAAATTTTTCTTAGTTTGTTCTTCTATCATTTTCCACTTGTTTGGCTGATATGATGCTATCTTTAGAACCAGTGGGACCATAGATTTTCCCTTAGCTTTTGAGAGAGTAATCTCTCTATTTGACACATTTGTCACTAATTGTAAGGATTCTTTTAAGGCACTTTTAGTTTTCACAACAGTGGCATTCTGCTCTAGTTGCTAATCACTTGCTTTATAGCATTTTTTTAATGTTTTAGAGATAAACTCCTCCATATCTGTATTATTGCATTCATCTGCCAGTATATAAAATTTTGAACCAAGTTTTGTCACCTCTTTAGAACTCCTTTCTTGTTGTGGCACCTTAGATTTAGATTTGACGCCTCCCTCTAAGTTGCTTTTAGTATTTCTCTTGTAAATTTTCTTCACAACAATTTACAACCCATATCACGAAGATTCATAGTCCTTCTTTAGGTTTTTTTTGTCCTTTAATGAGTCAATGTGCTTGTTCCTCCATATAACTCTCTTGTTCCTTCTATCGGATTGGACAAAATTTAGATTCGTGGCCAAATTTTCCACAATGGAGCATAACATTCTCAAACCTTCATACTATATCCTCTGCCAACGTCCTCCTACATAGATCTTTGCCACAGAGGGTTTTGTGAGATCAAGTTCAACACACAATCTCGCAAACTTTCCCCTTATACCATGGAAGGTGGTTCGATCCATTTTCAAAGTTTTCTCAAGTTTATTGCCAATTTGTGACAATACATCCCTATCATAGAACTCCAAGGGCTATCTTGGTAACTTGATCCAAGTTGCTAGTGAGTCTATGGTGGCTTCATCAGATCTAAAGCTCAATACCCATCTTTGGATAATGAGGTAGTGATCCATAATGATCCAGGGACCTTCTAATAAAACATAATCATAATAAGTTTCAATTGAGACCTTAAAGCAAAAATATCCATTATCTAAATCCACAATTTGAAATTCTCTTTTCAATGCCCATATTTGTTTCACTCTATTGCACAGATAAGTATAGCTTATGTCTCTCCCCAACAGTTTCACAATGAAGGTTCTTCTCTAAGGTTTCCTGATCTTTTTCGTATCTTCTTTAGTCAAGCTAATATAAGGGCCGTCAACATCTGATCGTACCTCATCATTGTCTGATTTAAAATCTTCCACAAATCATCTTTCTTTTTCAAAATCCTAGTTGTTTGACGTAGTCACCATGTCCTCCTACAAAAGAATATTTCTGTATGATGATTTTGGAACCCCATCTTACTTCGATGAAATATGCGCACCTAAGTCAACAAGATCGTCGCACTTTTCATTGCTACCCAATCTTATTCGTTCTCTTTTAGCACCCACTCGAATAACTTCATTTACTGAAAGGACCCCTAACGAGTCCACCTCCATGCAAGCAGCAACTAGGGTTTGTTGAATTTACGTGCCAGTTAGCAAGAATGATTAACATAAGGCTTGAGAGAATTTTTAGTTTCGTTACAGAATTTCAAACCAACGAACAATTAAATACAATCTATAAGTGAATTTACGAGCTAATGAATTTAGTAATTCATAAAATTAATTCTTTAAAAATAGAAGATAGTTAATACTTCAATTATATATAATTAAAATTTTGTAATATTAATTTATAAATTATTTAATATTATTAGAGTTTAAAAAATATTTTTGATAAAAATAATTATATATAATTGGAATTTCTATGTATTTACAAGTTAGAGAAATTTTACTAATATTAATAATTAAAAAGTATTTAAAATGATTATTTAAAAAATTATTAATAATTTAATTTGTCAAAAGAATTAAAAAATTATTATATTCAAAACAAACAGGAACAAAGCTAGCTAATTTTTATTGAGGGGCTAAAAGTTAAAAAGAATAAAAGTTACAAATTTTTAAAACTAATATATTGAATTTAACTATTAATAATTAAAAGATTTATAATAAAAAATAATTTTATATAACATGTAAATCAAAGGAAACAAAAGAAAAAAATTTATAATAGTACTCTAGGAAAATTTTGCTCGATGATAACAATATCTTTTTTAATATAAATAACTAAATTATTTGCAAGAAACTTATTATCCATTTTGTTTCGAAATCTTGTTTTTCTCAATATAATCGACTAAAAAATTAATGTAGTCAACATCTAATATTTTTATTTTATTATATTTAAATTTATAATATTAAATATTAAATTATAATGCATAAAATATAAATAATTAAATATGATATACAGAATTAACAATTTTTTTATACTCAAGATAATTTCCTTTCAACTAAATATAAAATGTAAAGAACATTAAAAACATATACTCAAGATAATTTTTGCTTATATAATTAAAATTAATAAAAAATAATATATTAGTGAAATTTTAAACAACAACCTATAATGCAACACTAGAACTTATATTTGAGAATTACATATATAATAATTTTTTTTATTTTTAAAAATTAAAATCAATAAAAATAAAATCCACATAATAGAAAAAAAAACCATGACAAGTATGAGATATAACCTGTATAACAAAAAAAAATATGGTTGATGATTCTTAGAAATTTTAAAAAAAAATCTATAGAAACTTAAAATATATGAGCAAATAGAATATAATTGAAAAAATAAATAATAATATAAATAAAAAAAATTAAGTAAATATTTTATTTTTTTATAATTTCATAATATAGGGATAGAAAAAAAAGAAAAGATAGGTGGAGAAACTTAAAAAATAAAAAAAAATTAAGAATTTGAGTAAAATTGAATAAAGTTTGTAAAGTCATTTTATTATTTTTTAATTATATTATTTATTTAATAAAAATTATTTTAAAAAATTATTAAAAAAATATAATATTAAAAAAGCTTCAAAAAATTTGGGGAGGTCATGGCCCATCCATTACAAAGGGACGCTCTACCCTAGAAAACAGATAATTTCATAAGTTCATAAATAATTAAAAACATAATCGTTATATAAATATGATGTTAAGTAAATCATAAATTTAATTTTTGTAATCATAAAATTTAATTCTTTAACTACAACCTTTAGTATAACTCATAATCATGTATACTACCATTCTCTAAATCATTATTAATTGTTATATCCTGCTAATAGAATTATATGCTAACTACTATAATTCAACAACGAGAGTGTCAGTTAAAATTTCTCTACGTAAGTATACGTATCGAATAAACAATATATTAGCAAGTAGAATGTCGATCCCATAGAAAATTGATCTAAAATTTTACTAAGTACTAAAATTAGAACAAATTAATCTTATCCAAACACTCAAAATTAATTGATTAACTAAAACTAATTAACTAAATTTAAAATAACAGGAAAATCAAAAAAATATAACTTGAGTAAATATCAAATCAAACAAGTCTAGAATTACAATATCCTTCACATTTCATCTAAATCTTACTTTCCTTTCTTAACTTATTTCAATAGTTTGAATTACTTAGAGTCCTAAATTATTTATAAGGATGTCTCTACTTATCTTATAAAAATATCTATTTTAACCAAGACACTATATCCCTATGTCAATTGAAATTAAATAGATTCATTAAGTTCAGGCTCTAATCTAGCTACATATGGCCTATAGGTAT
>NW_018397260.1:2757801-2761703 GCF_002168275.2 Theobroma umbraticum | reverse complement strand
CGCAAATCAAGTAATATAATCATATGCTATCCCAATTTTAGTCTACACTAAACTACCTTTCTTAAGTTTGTTTAGGTTCCTAAATCAATTTAATTGGTGGCCAAGCAATTAAAAACATTAAGAACAAATTGAAATAAACAATTAAAATCTCACTGAAAATAAGCAAGAAAGAGATTAAAACTTTAGATTACAAGTGAGTTCAATTGCAATCCTAGAAAAATAAATTAGCTCATAATATCTAATAAAGACAATATCCAAAGAAATTTAGCCATGAATCTAAGTCAAAGAAAATAAAAAAAACACAAAAGTAAGAGAGAAAACTAATAGTTAGAGCTTTGTAATCTTGATTCTCCCTCCAATTCTCTTGTTTTATTGCTTTGTTCTTGGCTTCAAATCTCCAGAATAGTTGCTTGCTGCCTCCATTTTAGAATCTCTGAAAAAAGTCCCTTAAATAGGCTCCAAATAACCTAATTTTTCAAGAATCCCCGTCAACTTTTTTATTTTTTTTGAAAATCGCCCGGCTCTTGGTACTACTTCTCCAGCGCTGCAGCGTTGAGCTCTCTGAAAATTTGTATGTGTGCTTCCTTTCATCAACGCTATAGCCTTGTTTGCCCAGCGCTATGGTAGTTTATCAACTTCAAATGTGAGTTTCACCCTTATATTCCGAACTAGCCAAAGTAGTAAATATAGAATTTTTAATCCTATCTTTTAACTTTCCAATGGATGAAGAATCATGTCAATTGGACTTCTGGATTGAAAGATATGCTCCAAATATCGTATCATGTTTAGTCTATATATAGTGCTGCAGTGCTCCGACTTTGACAAATATTTTGACCATGATATAATTAGAACTGGGCAAATTGATAAATAAAAATGCTGTAGCCCTTCTTCTTATAATTCTAGTGGTCTAAGAATTACCTCATTTAGAGTTTTGTAAAGAGAGATATGATTAAAATATCAAAATATATACGAATGAAGCTATCACAATACTTGTACTGATTTTCATCAAATGAGTCTTTTTCATCAATTTTTTACAAACGTTATTAGAAAAATTAGCAATAACTACTCTTAAAATAATTTAAAATAAAATAATATAAAATTTAACTAAAATAACTTAAATTAATCACCTAATAAGTAATCAAACTTAAATTAAAAAATACTTAAAACATTAAAATTTAAACTTAAAATCTCAAAAATCTAACTATTTAAACATTAAGAATATATCAAAATAACTCCATATGATAGACTTACGAGAGAGCATAAAGTAACTTCAATTATAACCTGTTGGTTAAAACATTCTTTTAAAAACATAACATATGGTACACTAGTTCCAATGCTGCATGGTGTTACATTAATACTGCTAGGTAGTGTGGTGTGATATAGGCAGTACTAGATCCTCTCCTTCTGTTTTGGCAGTATACCATCAGCATCCCACTCCATCCCTAACGTATCTCCACAACAATCATTATTCCTGTCAAATCTCATTAAGCTATATGATATGAGCAAAGAGGATTGAAGATTTTGTGTTTTTTTTTTTCAATTGTGTTGAAGAGAATATATAAGGAATCTTAGTGAGTTTTGGTTTTGTACTTGCAATTAATTAATACTACTTTCCTACAAGTCGAAAGATTATATGCTACATTGTAATTTTCAATTAAATAATCATTCTTAATTGTTAGATTAAAAGGCTTAATGGTTTTAAATTTATTTAACTTAAAAAATCTTGATGAGGGAAACATATATATCGTTTTCTGGAGGAACTTTCAACTCTTCCATTGGTTTGACTATGCAACATGTAAGCAAGCAACCAACCAACAGATAGATATGCTTTTGTCTTTGTCTTCCCAACTGTTCTTAATAACTTTATTCAACTCTCTCCAGATCCCATCAACTTTCAGTCCCTTTAAATGATTTAAACTTTATATTATTATTATTATTGTTATTATTATTATAATTTTAGTATGTTCTTTTCATTCCTTAACTTCATCATCAATGTTGCATATTTCTTCTTCATTTACCCTTTTGGAAATAGACTGTTGATGTATATATATGTATATATATATCTCATTACTAAAAAAAATAAAGGGAATATAGAACTAAGATATATGAGTTAATATAATAAGGATTTTGAATGATTGTGGCGTGAAGAAGGGAAAGAAAACAACACTTCAACAAGAAATCAAGACAATTAGTCGTTTGTTAAGAAAGAAAAAACTTCCAATCTGTACCTTTTATCAATTGAATAATGTATTATATCTTAATTAATTATATGTACAAATGGGTTCATTTCCTTCCATGATTAGGTAAAGCAAACAAGGAAAGAAAACTGCGTGTATATACTAAACGATCCAAGTAATCTTGATGCTGGCATTCTTGTCTATTCATGAAATCATAGAATATTAAAATTAGACAAAATTGTGAGAAAAAAACTATGTATGCTTAACTGTAAGAAAAAACGACAGCTTCTCGACTGATAGCTCTATCCATTTTCCTCTAAAAAGGAGTCGGTGATAGCATGAACCTGAAGTTTTTGATTTGAAGTAGTAACCACTACTCATCACCCAATTGTGGTTTGACTGCTGACTCAAAGCCAAAGTAGGGGAAAATGTGGATAAAACTATAACCAAGAAAGCTGTAATATATTGGTAACTGAGAAGCGATAGATTTACAGGATCAAAACTTTAGTGTGCCCAGTACTACAAAACAAGCCTTAAATTATATTTTTGGGGCATAAAATACTGATACCCCATGAGCAAAAATAGGCTGATCTACCCAGATAAGGAAAAAGAAGAAAAAGTTAAAACAAGGCAGAATCAACTCTTTACACATTTTTTCTTTCTCTTCTCTCTAGGGCTTCAAACAAATTGGAGTTGACCTCTACTAAAAATGGAAGGATAGCATGCAGTTGTACTAGTATTTTCTTCAACTTTGTGATCCTCAACCTAGTCAATGTCTTCTGGTGAGACTGAAACTTTCTTGTAGTTTTTGGAGAGCCATTTGGACCGCATATAAGCAGGTTTTCTCCAGGGAGGGACATGGAGACCATTCTCTTTGAGTGATCTTTTAGCAGCGGAGCAAAGTAAAGGGATGATCATGTTAAGCTTCTCTTCGGTACCAACAAAGATCAAAAGAAGGTCATTTATCATCTCTTTATAGGTTACTGTCGGCCTTGCTAATTCAAACTGAGACCTGAACTCCATATCCGCTATCACCATTTTGGGTCTACCATTTTCCACCACCATAACATCAATATATTCATACCCGCCTGGAAATTGGAAAACTTTAAACCCCAAAAACAAAGAATCAAAAACTATAATTATGTATTCATGAGGGATTAATGAAAGAATATGTTTCATTTTATCGGTGGAAGAGAGAGAGATACCTTTGTGATGGCTAGAAGTGCAGACCCATGAAGATTTGCAAAAAGAAGCTTCGTAACCATCGTTTCTCAGTTTCATTACTACCAACTTCTTGAGATTGTTCGTTTGATGGCCAGCAGTTCCTATATCTTTCAAATACATTAATATCTTTTCATGTATCTCAGCCTTCTCATCATTGTGTTTCCCTAGAACTTTCTAGAAAAACCATTCGAGAGAGCTTTACATTTACCAGAAGCAGAAAACAAATAACTGAAAACAACAACTTGATGTTACTTACAGAGTTGAAACTATATATTGAAGAATTTACCTGCAAAATGAGACATGTGGTTTGATGATTGCGAGAAAGAGGTGCTGAAGTTGTCAGTGAAATGGGAGTGGATGTTTCTGATTCGATGAAATCTCTCACCATTTGGGCTAGCTCTTCCTCTCCTAAGCTTCCCATCAGTGTTTCACCGAGTCTCAAAATTATCAACTCAACCATCTATCCACCACAAAAGTCATTGGCACATTACACACTGTTCT
>NW_018397260.1:2757297-2757791 GCF_002168275.2 Theobroma umbraticum | reverse complement strand
TATATATATATATATATATATATATATATATGGCCATGGGAAATTTAGCTTTTAGTGTGAAAATTGGAAAATAGAAAAGAAGTTCAATTAAATGTTGTCATTTGTCATTATTACTATGCACCATGGCATTTCTCCATTTCCCTGCTATATATAGGTAATACGATATAATATCCATCATCCGTGTCATCATGTTTACATTCTCGCACCATCTCTCTCAATTCCTTCTTGCAACCACAAGTTTTTTTGTGTCTTCTTAAATAATAATACGAATAAAAAAAAGAATTCTTATATTTCAATTCCATGTATTTATGATGAAGCTTCCCTATAGCATGAGTTGTCCTAAGCCATACCACGCCAGAAATAGCAAGATTGGCCGAAAATTGAAAAAGTCTGCAAACATGGCCCCTGGTGTAGAATTATGTTTTGCTGACACTAAGATAAAACATTTGCATCGTTTTAATATTGCCCTTAAAGCCAATGAATGACTTGTCACT
>NW_018397260.1:2756227-2757287 GCF_002168275.2 Theobroma umbraticum | reverse complement strand
TTTTGAGGTTTACTAATTAATTCCACTAGTTTTTGACATATATGAGAGTATGTAGGACAATTCTATACCTAATTAATTTAAACATTTAAACACAAAAACTATTCGGAATAAGATATCATGGGATCCAATCCTCACAAGCATTGTTTTCCATTTTACTTGCAAGGAATAAGTAACCAACAAGGAATACCTTTTTGTTTCAATATTCAGTCAAGAAAGTGTTTTGATATTCACAAAGTTAATTTGTATATTGTATCCGTACATTGTAATTATACCAAACTTGAACTTTTTTTATTTTCTTAATATTTAATAGTCTAATATATCAATAGCACATACGTACATACACACAAAAAATAAAATCACAAAAGATTTCATAACATTAATTATGAATATTCAAATTGAGTTGATTTGATGTATACCATGCATAATTTATTTCGTAAGACATCTTAAACCAATTCATGTTTTCTTCAACCCTAAAATCATTCCTAATTTGTTGCCTTGGCGCTTATAATTGCTAACTTACAATTAACTAAAGTATATGAAATAAGGTATTGTTTTAACAATAATGGAATCATCAAGTGGCCTAATTATACTGTATATGACCGAATCCATCAAACCTCTTGATAATCGGTTTTATATTTAAATCTAAATAAATAAATAAATCTTCTTCATTTAATAGAATCCACATCTAAAAGATAGAAAATGGAATTTAATTAAATTAATTTTAGATATAGGTTAAAATCGATATAATTTTTATATTCTTGTTTTATTCTGATTGTTCTTTCTATGACAAAAGTTAAAAGTGTTGAACTATTTTTTGTTAACACCAGATAAACATTTGCATTGCTTTTGTCCCTTAAAATTTGATTTTGAGATTAGGGTAAATACCATTCCATTATTTGTTGTGGTATACGACACTAGGACAATCGTAGCATATATTTAACTAATTTAAACATTCAAACACAAAGAAAATCAAAAGTAACTAAACATCAAATGTCATATTGGATTGGATCAGTCAATTTATGTAAACATGGCCAAAATAATTTTTCATACGATGAGAGCA
>NW_018397260.1:2755631-2756217 GCF_002168275.2 Theobroma umbraticum | reverse complement strand
TAGTTTGTAAAAGCAAAGTGAGTCATTTATTATTATTAATTTCTGGATTTGTCTTATTTGTTTGCAAACGCGATAATACATGGCGAATGCTCTGCACTGGATAACTAGATGGACCCATTACGACCCCTTCCTTTACCATTTTGGTAGAGGAGGAGGCGGGGATGCTGATGTACGCCGACTAGGCCCAGATGGAGGAATGGGGACGCCTTTAGGAAACATCCCAAATTTCAACAGCGAATGAGAAGGCCACGACAAATCTGATGTCATTGGGTTGGGTCCCGAGGGAACAAGACGTTTGTTTTTAGACAACAACCCAGGACTCAAAATTTCACGAAGTGGTGGATTTATGCCTCCGCCAGGCCCTGAGGGAGGAACAGGAGTGTTCTTAGGCAACATCCCGAAATTCAGGTGGCTGGCACCCGGAACTGCTCTTGCATTGCCCGACATGGAGACATACCCTAAAAATACTAACGCAACCATCAACAACATGGATATCATGTTCTCCATCTTTTCCCTTTTCTTGGTGTTTTTGGAGCTACCTTCATGTTGTTTATATAGCCGTGAGTGACTATTCATGAATTCATTG
>NW_018397260.1:2755501-2755621 GCF_002168275.2 Theobroma umbraticum | reverse complement strand
ATCCAGATCTTCTTACTAAATTTAATAGTTTTGAATTTTTTTTTCTGTTGGAGAAAGTATAGAAAGTATTTAAGATTGTGGTTTTCAATTTCTGCCACTTTTCCTTTTAAGAGAATCCTG
>NW_018397260.1:2755188-2755401 GCF_002168275.2 Theobroma umbraticum | reverse complement strand
ATATAGATATTCATTTAATAACCCGAACTCGAAACTCAAAATATGAATAAAAAATATTTTACATTAGATCATATATAAAATAAACTTTATTATGTAAATTATAAATACTGTGCATAATATTTTACATAACTGTAAAATAATGTTTATAGATATATAAATATTAACATATTATATAGTAATTTATAATAACATTATTAACTTATATATAAATAT
>NW_018397260.1:2754783-2754940 GCF_002168275.2 Theobroma umbraticum | reverse complement strand
TTTTCTTTAGTAGTTATTATCACTTAATAATCAATAACAACACTTTGATATGTTTTATTGATGTAAACATAAATAAAAACACTAACAATTTTATAATGTTAACACTAAACAGAAAGTAAAAATGTTTACACTAAAAGTATATAATAGATATATAATT
>NW_018397260.1:2754382-2754518 GCF_002168275.2 Theobroma umbraticum | reverse complement strand
ACCTATAATTATATATTGTATGATCTTAATAAATAAGTATATTATGTATGTTATCTATTTGGAAATGAAAATACCTGTTATACTTAATATAAGTATAATTGATTCCTATATTATTATATTATCCATAAAACTTTGC
>NW_018397260.1:2753913-2754031 GCF_002168275.2 Theobroma umbraticum | reverse complement strand
AATTTACAAGAAAAGAAGTTGATTGAAATAGTTAAGTTTGCCTTGAAGGCAAGGGGGACAACCGTTCCAAACTCACTATTTCTTTAAAAATTTTTATTCTAACTTAGAATCTACTCTC
>NW_018397260.1:2753462-2753662 GCF_002168275.2 Theobroma umbraticum | reverse complement strand
GAATCTTCCATATTCATTGAGAAGTTAACTAAATTGAAGATTATTTGTCGAACGATAAATATTTTCGTAAGAACTTACAAGTATTCGCTCAGCCTCAAGTAGAGTTGCATGATATCTTTAAATTAGATAAATTTAATTTTTTTATATTAAATTTAAATAAATATAAAAAATAGTACTTCTCACTTTTATTTTTTATGAAT
>NW_018397260.1:2753094-2753382 GCF_002168275.2 Theobroma umbraticum | reverse complement strand
CATTAAAAATAATTGCAAAGAATAGTAATTCCTATACTAAGTGTTTGTTTGGCTAAACCTTTTTTCACCGTATCTATATCTTTAAAACAAATATCAAGTCAAACAAAAATTTGAAAAAACTCTTAAAAAAATAAGCAATTTTTTTAAAAAAACAAAATATTAAAAAAAAGAGCTTTAGAAAAAACTCCAAGGAAAAGCTTTCTCTAATTTTTTTTTTTAAAAAACACTCTTTTTTTAGGAAAGTTTTTATTTTTGTTTCAAAATTATCCTCATCCATTAAAAATAATT
>NW_018397260.1:2752651-2753007 GCF_002168275.2 Theobroma umbraticum | reverse complement strand
AAAATACTTTTTATACTTTTTATAAATAAAAAACTAAAATTAACTTTTTTTCATCATGAATAAAAGAATTTGTGATTAATAAATATTATTTTATCAAACAACTTATTTATAAAAAAGAACTTATAAAAATAAATTCATCAAGTAGATTTAACTTAATTTTAAAAATTATTATTTTTTATAGGAGCTTCATAATAGTTTTTAAGTTAAAAAAAATTAAACCAAACAGGTACTAAGAATTTTTTTTTACTTATGAAATTTTAAAATTACAGTCTAAATCTCTCTCTATTATATTTTTTTAATTTTAATTGTTAATAAAAATTTTACAAGATATCTAAGCATGCGGTAACTTCTAACAT
>NW_018397260.1:2752037-2752173 GCF_002168275.2 Theobroma umbraticum | reverse complement strand
CCTTTTGTAAAATTTCGGTTTTGTTATTTCCTTTCATCCAAACAGAAACTCACCAAAAAAAAAAGAAACATTTTTTTTTTGATTCATTTTTCGATCATTTCTTTCTTAATTTCTTTTTGAAATTTGCAATTCTCTG
>NW_018397260.1:2705475-2751937 GCF_002168275.2 Theobroma umbraticum | reverse complement strand
CATAGAAAGGGTGGTTTATCTTTGTGAAAATTGTAGTTTGAGAGGAGCTGTGTTATTCTCTCAATTTGCAGAAGGGAAACATAAATTGAGCAACAGAAGAATAAGGACTGGTAAATGAATTTCTGGACTTGTTGATTCTTCAGCAACTTAAAATTGTATCAGCAAGCATTGGTCTCTTAGGCTGTTGAATAAGATACGTGCCTGCTATTGCTCCATGGGATGGAGAGGTGTCTTCTATTCTTCACTTTTCCTTCTCACCCTAGTTGAATCATCAGGCAGATCAGAGAGAATTTTGTTGCCAAACTTGGGTGCACAGAAAGCTGTAGATTTCAGCTGGCCAGTCTTCAGTGCAAGCATATTTGTGTTTGTTGCTCTTGTCCTCTCTATGTACCTCATCTTTGAGCATTTAGCTGCTTATAATCAACCGGAGGTATATTATAATCTTCCTTTCCATTTTTCAAAATTTTTTTATTTTATATTTTATGTTACCCATTATTATTACGTTCTATGTTTTTATAGAGGTGCCTTTGCTATTTTAACTTCAGGAGCAGAAGTTTTTGATTGGACTCATTCTGATGGTTCCTGTCTATGCACTGGAATCAGTGAGTGTATTAAATATTTATTTTTCTTCCCTCATCTCTACCTGTTTTGGCATCGCATATTAATATTTTTGATGGTGATGGTTTACTATTTATTAATGGAAATATGTATTTGATTGCATTTGCAAGGATCTTTTTGCTTGCAAGTTTTGCAGAGTCATTTTTTAAGGCACTTGACTTTTTGTTGTACTTTAAACATTGGGACAGACCAGATTCTCTTGTCATTCATCTACTAATTTTTGGCTTTTATTATTATATATGGTTCTGACTTTACAACTTGCTTTGTTGTTAGATTTAAAAGTTTTTCCATTCTAGCAGCAGTACTTGGTGGTATTATACAATATTGTATAAAACATTGGTATCTTGGCAACTGATTTTCTAGTGAATTTTATTAATTAAATTTTAGGTATTGTTTCAGATATATTTAACTTTTTATGGACTAACAGTGTATTCTGGATTTTTAAAAATTTTTTTGAAACAGTTTTTATCACTGTTGGATTCAGATGCTGCTTTCAATTGTGAAGTAATTCGGGACTGTTATGAAGCTTTTGCGTTGTACTGCTTTGAGAGATATTTGATAGCTTGTTTAGGTATGCTAAGAAGACTGAATGTTTCTTTGCTCATTGATCTACTAATAGTTGTTATGTCTTGAATGTATTAGAATAGATTACTTTTCATAAAGTATCTTTCAGATCTTCAATATCTTTTTTTTATTTCCTTTTTGTGTAGGTATGTGTGGTTTGTCCTTTTTTGTTTTGTCTTTTTATGTTTTCTCATTTTTGGTTATGAATAAACTGTGCAAAGAAACCTATAAGGACCACGTATCTGAAGAGTTAAACAATCATGATGAGCCTTGATGGTGTTCCGAGGGCTTGACGAGGGTGTGATTAAAGATAGGGAATTTGGGACCATATAGATGTCTTTTAAGTCATTTTTCAGTTGAGTCTGGTGAGATGCTCTTTTAGTCAAAAATATACCCTCCTACCCCTGGAAACCTTTGAATTAGGTGGCCAATGCATTTAGGGGGCTGTCATCACAAGTCAGACTTGAAAATCCTAGAAGCTTCTTTTGGGTTTAATGAACTGATTGAGGGACTTTTCACTATTTGTTTGAAGCCATTGCATGCTTATGTAGGCTGTTTGTGGTTTGGCATTTGTTTTATTGTTAGCGAGAAATATTTGAGTCTGCCTGTTCTGGCTTATCCATTGTAGTTATCGCTGTAGTTCATCTGGTAAGTCATTTACATCTCTACATCATCAAGGGAAAACTATTGCCAGAAAAGTTAAAACTGAGAATAGGTAGTTTGACGATTTATTTTTATTATTAATATTATGTGTTTCTAATTTTTACTTTGCTAAGAACTGTACTTGGTAGGGATCTTTTTTCTGACGAATTACTTCGTAGGGATCTGACATAACGGAATTCTTATGTCTGAATAATTATGCTCTCATACGCAGAATTCTTTTTGTGATATACACTAGCCTGTTGTGTGCTTAGGGACATATGACAAGCAACAAATAGACTGCTTAGTTCCTATTCCTTGGCCTTGCTTAATGGGGTCATAAATAAGTGTTGCAGTCTCTGGCATGGAGTCTTAAATGATAACAATTGGGATGTCCTGACTCCTGATGGGGATAAGGTTCTTCCATGTTGTATCCACCCTTTTTTTCTATTTACATGTCCTACTAATACCATTTTCAGAAGACAAAACTATGCATTAGTGTTTACTCTTTTTCACTACTTTGATCTTGCTTGAAAAATGGTGTCTGTAGGTGGGGAGGAACGTACAATTGAATTCATGGAAAGTCAGACGGTAATCACTTCCAGAACCCCTCTTCTAGAAGAGGCATATGCATATGGAGTTGTAGAACATCCTTTTCCATTAAATTGCTTCCTGAAGGATTGGTATCTTGGACCCAAGTTCTATCATGCTGTAAAGATTGGAATTGTTCAGTATGTATGTATTTATGTTTCTGAAAAGCTTTCGTTGGATTATATGCTTCTTTTGAAATTTTACAGACTTTCCGGTGCTTATCAAAACATCTGTCTTTCAGATGATACTGAAGATGATCTGTGCATTACTGGCTATGATTCTGGAATCCTTTGGGGTTTACGGAGAAGGAAAGTTTGAATGGAGATATGGGTGAGATATATGCTTCCATTTTTTGAGAATCTGAGAACTTTATCGCACATTTATGACTGACTTATCATGGTTGGCTATGGATTTTAAGTGCATATCTTTTTAGTAGTCTTTTAGTTTTTATCATCACATGCTGACCTTAAGCACTGTAATTTTGTGGCAGCTACCCATACTTGGCTGTTGTTCTTAATTTCAGTCAGACTTGGGCCCTATATTGTCTCGTACAGTTCTATGCTGTTACTAAAGAGAAGTTGGAACCAATTAAACCATTGGCCAAGTTTCTGACATTTAAGTCAATTGTATTCCTGACTTGGTGGCAAGGTGTTGCTGTTGCATTTCTTTTCTCTATGGGAGCTTTTAAGGGGTCATTGGCTCAGGAATTGAAGACACGTATACAAGACTACATTATCTGTATTGAGGTATATTATTAAACAATATATCTTTAAGTATGGGTTGTTTGCAGCAAGATCTTAGATAATTCTTTCTTCTTTCTTTCCTTTACTTGGCAAGATGTTGGTGTTACTGAAAATGAACCCAGTCTAGCATTTAAGGAAGCAATGATGTTTGAAGGTATTGAAAGATTTGCTGTTAGAGTAAACAAGACATTATGTCACTCTACTTTTCCCCATTTGTTTTGTTCATTTTTGGATGTTATTTTAACCAGTTCTACCCTTGGAATTTTTGCATAAATGTGGCTGTTCTCAAGACTGAATCTTCTGTTGAAATTTATGTTGCTCCAACTCTTTGTTTTTCCTCAAGCACCTGTGTTAGACATAGATCCAACACCTCAACATAGGCATGGTGGTAGGTTTTCGTGGCCCTCCAATTGTAAGAGAAAGTTTAGAAATAGTTGGACACACTCATCTTGAACGCCCATGTCTGACACTCCTGATTCTAAGCAATGCAGATTTGAAAGGCCTGTATTAATTTAGTACCTATAGCATTTAGATTTATATTTGAGGGAGGGTGTTTCTGATAAGTCTAGATACTGTGGATGAGTTATGAGGATTTCCTGACACTCTGTAGTTATGTTCTCATTTGGGGAAAAACATTTTTTGTTTCTTTTGCCAATGTTATTTTTATTTTGAAGTTTGGAGTGATTCATTTGGGGGTTTCTAAACTAATGTTTGGGAATTAGATGGGAGTCGCTGCTGTCGTGCATCTTTATGTCTTCCCTGCGGTACCTTACAAGCGTGGAGAAAGATGTGTTCGTAATGTAGCTGTTATGACAGACTATGCTTCTCTAGGAACACCACCAGATCCTGAGGAGGTCCAAGATTGTGAAAGATCTACTAGGATGCGCTTGGGTCGACATTATGAGAGAGAGAAGCGTTTGAACTTTCCCCAGAGTGTTCGTGATGTGGTCTTGGGGAGTGGTGAAATCGTAAGACTCTAACTCTCTGCATTTTTGGCTGTGTATCTTTTTTATCTTCCTGGTTTTCCTTTTCTCTTGGGCGAAACTGTTGTATTGTTACAAGTACATTTTCCTGAAAAGGGAAGAATAACTTGTACTTAATATCTGTTCTGACTTTGTGAATATTCTATCATATTTCTAGATTGTTGACGACATGAAGTATACAGTTTCACATGTTGTTGAACCAGTTGAAAGGGGAATTGCTAAAATAAATAAGACCTTCCATCAGATATCTGAAAATGTGAAGCGCCATGAGGAGGAGCGAAGGAGGAGCTCTAAGGATGATAGTTATCTTATCCCCTTAAATTCGTGGAATAGAGAATTTTCTGAAGCCCAAGATAACCTTGTTGAAGGGAGTGTTAGTGACAGTGGTATGGCGAACGGGAAGAGACATCATGTCCAAGCTAAAGCAGTGGCATACAGGAATAAAACTGCCAGTTAATGTTTGCAGCTGCTTATTGCTATTGGAGTTGTTAAAAAGGTATTTTAACATGGTTTCGGGAGAATGTCAAAATACTTGGCATGTATATGCAAATTTGAATCTTCTTAGAATTTTTTTTTTTCTCTTGCCCTTTTTGAAATTCTGAGTTTTGATGATGACCTGTTGTTCCTAGGGTGAAGAACTTGGGGGACAAGACCTTGATGCTTTCTAACATCAGAAATGTATATAGAAGACTCTGACTAAGCTGCAAAATTTTGCTGCGGTCTAGTCTGGTCAATGTATACAGAATATACGATTCTGAACAGCTGAAAATTATGTTATATATAAACCCCATTGTAAAAGCAAGAATTGCAGTGTATTCTTTGGTATTATACATGGAAGTTTACCTCTCAATGTTTTTGGCCTCTCCGCATCAAGTGTATGTATATTTATATTGATTATTAGGTGTAAAAGACGTAAGGTATAATATTTGAGAATTTTTTTAAATTATTTAAAAAAATTTAAATAAATTTTTATTTTTATTTTGTTATGATCAAATAAGTCTTTATATTAATATTTCGGATCAAGTAGAATTTTATGATTAATGATTAATTAATTTTATTAATTAATATATTATTTGATATTTTATATTTAAATGATATTGATAGAATGTAACAAAAAATAACTATTTATTTAAAATTTTTAAATAACTCAAAATTTTTTGAACTACTATATCAAAAAATTAAAAAGAAAGATGAGCGTTAATAATAGCTTATTAAGTTGCCACAACTGAGTTAATAAGGTCTATTATGATATTTAATTTTACTAAGCTTAATTGTAAGAATATCCATGTAAATTATAAAGATCTTATACTATATGATTATACATGAGTATATTTGTAGAAAAAAAAACTTTGCCGATGTGTTCCTCTTAAGACATTACTTGCTATTCATTTTAGGTTAAGTGTTTAGAATTATTTCAATTAAGGGTCAAACGTTTTAATTGTAATAATCAAAAGTCAAAAGTTTTCAATTTCTTATATTGAAGGATTAAGTTGACAGGTGGATGAAATGTGTATCATACGTGATAGGAAATTGCGTGAGTTGATGACATGACAACTGACTTAGAATGTTATACAAATGGTGTTGTTTTGATCTAAATCCTATGTCTAATTTTCTCTCAAGTTTACTCGTTTTATTTTATCTCCTCTTCGATCCAGCTTTTTTCTCTTCAGAGATGGGCACATGCACGGTCATCAATAAGGCGATACCAACTTTTGACATCTAACATTATGAAATAAGTTAACTCATGTCTAAAGCATGTAAGACAAATGTCTATCATTGTTTTGATCAAGTTCATTGGAGACATATTCCAACATTGTTTCCATGAATGACACGAGTAAGGGGGTCAAAGTTTTCATGCCCTGCAAGCCTTGGGCTACTTCTCAATTGAGTCAAAAATTCAATGAAAAGCATCACTTTATAGTTAAACCTCTTGATCGAATGAATGATTTGGATATGAAGTGTTAATTATTTTCATTAGATGTTAACTTATTAATGATTTGTATGAAGTGTTGCTAATAATTTGTACAAAATGATATACTAGGATTTGTATGATTTTTTGGTGTTTATGGATTTCCCTTGAGAATATGCAAATATGTAAGAGGCAAGGTTTGTATAATGTGTTGTTAAATGTTATTGTCGAAAAAGTTGTTACATGGCACGTCAAAAAAATAATATTATTACATGTCAATTTTTAAATATTTGTTATACTGACTTGTTGGGAAATATTGTTGTTGCTTTTTGTGGAAAAAATGCAGTTAAGGCTGTAGACACCCCAATTCATTCGGGTGTAACAAGATTTTCAAAAATAAAATAAAAAACTATGAAAATCAAGAAAATGAAAAAAGGAAAGAGAAGAAATAAATATAAAAGATAAGATATGTTTATGTTAATCCTACTTTTAGATTAAGTCTAAAAAAGAGATTAAGATTGAATCAAAACTCAAAAACCAATTCAAGTAGAAGTGTAACACATTAGCTATAAACATAGCCAAGCCTCAGATTTTTAGATGGAAAAAAAAAAGAAAAAATAATTTTGAAATTTTGAAATTTTCGATTTTTTTAGATTTAGGAAAATTGGCTTAGTTTCTAAAGAAACTATTCCAATCAAAGGGACAAGAGCACTAAGAGAATTTTTTTGAGAAAATTTGATAAAATTCCATCGTTGGTGAACGATGGTTGATGAGTGTGATCGGTGACCAAAATCTGAGAAACTTAGAGGTTTCTTTTCTTTAAAAGGAGAAGCTCTCAATTAGAGAGAGAAGAAGAAGTGGGAAATAAAAGAAAAGAAGGAAAAGGAGATTTTATATTAGAAG
The DNA here is from genome assembly GCF_002168275.2 of Theobroma umbraticum. Classification (NCBI taxonomy): domain Eukaryota; kingdom Viridiplantae; phylum Streptophyta; class Magnoliopsida; order Malvales; family Malvaceae; genus Theobroma; species Theobroma umbraticum. The sequence continues at coordinate 2,744,987 of NW_018397260.1, read as the reverse complement.
CAAAATGACGTAGTTTTGTGTCAACTAAAAATAAAAAGTTTGTAGATTAAATCTCATTGATCTAGTCTACTCTTGTTATTTTGGCCCACTTCAATTTATTTAGGTAACTTTGACCCAATAGCTTGGTTTTCATTTTGAGTTTCTCAACCCAATTAGGTGAGTTTTTATAATTTTTTTTATTTTATTGATTTGTTTTTAAATATCTTGAAATATTTTCTTTTATGATTTATTTACTTAGCTATTTATTTATTTATTTATTTTGTCTTTCAAAATTAGGAGTTACTACTTGATTGATAGAAGTTTTCCAATAATGAAACCTTAAGAAAATCAAAAGTGGCTTTTTGAGAATTTCTACGTGAGAGAATTTTTCAAAATTTTACTATGAGCGTTTGAGAGATTTTGGAAAATTTTTAAATTAGGAATTTTTATTTCAAAAACTAATAAAATAAAAATAGAAAAAAGAAATAAATTAAAAGATAGAATTATACAATTAAATAAATAAGCTTTCCAATGATGAAATTTCAAGAAAACCAAAAGTGACTTTTTGATAATTCTAGGTGAGAAAATTTTCTAAAATTTTACCATGAGCATTTGGGAGATTTTGAAAAATTCTCAATATCAAGAATTTTTTATTTATTTCAAAAACTAATAAATTAGAAATAGGAAAGGGAAATAGAATTAAAACATTAGACTAGATTTTAGTTAATAAGGCTTAAAGGACATATAATTGATAGAGTATCAATTAAATGGGCGTTATGGAGGTGCTAATACTTTCTCCACACGTAAAGAATTACCAAACCCAATTTGCTTCATAAACTAGAACCTATTATTAGTGAGCCTTAAATCAAGCCTAGAACTTCATAAAAAAATAGATTTACTTAGGTGGTCAATCACACTTAAACCAAAAAGATTGATGGCGACTCCAAGTCATACTGTTGAGTTCCAAGACTCACCATATTATGATAAAGGTCATGTTAAAAAATATAGTGTTACATACCATGTTTTAAAATTTAATTGTTATACGTTATATTGAAAATTATTGTTACATGCCATGTTGAAAATGTAATTGTTATACATCATGTTGAAAATTTAGTTATTATATGTCATGTCGAAAAATGTAGTTGTTATACGTCATGTTGAAAAATGTAGCTGTTACATACCATGTTGAAGGTTTATTGTTACACACCATATTGAAAAATATAGTTGTTACACGTCATATTGAAAATTTAGTTGTTACATAACATGTTGAAAAATTTAATTATCACATGCCATAGTGAAAGCGTTGTTACACGTTATGTCATAATTTGAACTATTTTGACTTGATAGAAAAGGCTTTCTGATAAAACTACAATTTTTTATCTTACACGATAAGATGTTTTATCTTCTTTTAATTTTCACTAACAAGTGTGCACCCAAACTATAAATAATAAATCTATTTGATGTTTTGATAACCAATGTCCTAACATGTGCTTAATAACTCAAAATAACTAACCTTGTGTGGGACAAATGTGAAGTCCTCTACTAAACGATTTGCATACTTGAGGTTTTTCTGTCCCCCAATTTAAGCACCACCATAATGAAACCTTATGATACGTAATTGATCAACCATCATGTTCAAAATATAAAAAATATCACAATTAGATAATTTTTTTGAATATGGCATCTAATAACATTATTTTTCAACATTTGTAATAACCTGCTACATACTATTACCAGTTATCGCAGAGAAACTACATCCCATTTACAAACTTTATTACATGCCATGTAGAAAAATTATCAATGGTAACTCTACTGATGACAACTATTAAAGATAGAAAATGAAAATGAATATGCAAGGCATACCCAACTATTTTTGGTTTAGCAAACGACAACAGGAACCCACAAATAGGTGATGCCTAATAAGTTGATGGCAACAGATGCTTCGCTGGATGGTGAGACAATGGAGAGGAAAAACATGAGAGGAGAGGAGGTAAAGGGTGGTTAATTTGGGTCGATGGTAGGGGTAGAGTTAGCCAACTTTTATTAGAGGGTCAGAGATAGACGAATAAGGGTTAAAAGTTTTAAAAATTAATATATTAAACTTAATCAACAATCAAAAGATTGTTAATAAAAAATAATTTTATATAAAATGTAAATCAAGAAAAAAAAGACTTACAATAGCTTTTTAGGAAAGTTGTGTTTGACTATATTTTTTGAATTCAAATTTATCAATTAAAAATTATGTACTGAAAAAATCTATTTCTTTAGGATTCAGTGTTAGACATTTTGATTCACATTACTTTTGTCCATGAATTAAAGTATTAAGACTTAATGGCTCAAGTTAGGAGAATCATTTAAACGATTTGCATATTTTCTTTTAAATAATTTATTAAATGTTTTCAACTTACTCATACTTTACTCAAACTTTTAAAAAAAATTAATACATTCAACATCCAATATTCTTTTTTTATTTCTATTTAAACTTGTAATACTAAATATTAAACTATAATGTATAAAATATAAATAGTTAAATATGATACACAAGATTAATAATTTTCTCTTATATAATTAAGATTATTTAAAGACTATATATTCAAGATAATATCCTTTCAACTAAATATAAAACGCAAAACATATAAAAAGATATACTTAAGATAATTTCTTTTTACATATCCAAGATTACTTAAAAAATGATACATTGATAAAATTTTAAGCAACAATGCAACATTACAACTTATATTCGAAAATTATATAATAATTTATTAATTTTAAAAGATTAAAATTATGAAAAATAAATTCAAATAATAGAAAAAAGACGAACATGATAAGTAGAAGATAAAACTCACATATGACATAACAAAAAAAAAAAAGTTGAAGGTTCATAGCAATTTGAAAAAAACTAAATCTATAGAAATTTATAACATATGAGCAAATAGTATAAAAGAATATAAATAAAAATAATTATATAAATTAAAAAATAAAAAAGAATTTAAAATTTAATGAGGCATGTTGGATTTTTTAATTCTTTATTGGTATTAATTATTAAATAAAAAAATTATTGATGGGGCCATTAAGAGAATATATTAAAAGTTTTAAAAATTTTACATACTATGAACGAAATTTTAAAAAGACCCCCTAAACCTATATGAGGCTTCGCTCTTGATCGATGGTGTGAAAATTAAAATGCTAGGAAAATAAAATAGTGAGAAATTTTAATTGATGAGACTAATCAAATAGAGGAAAACGGAGTTGGTTTTGCTTGAATCAAATGATATCGTTTGTTAAAAATCTAATTCACTTGTTACGTCAGAGGCAAAAATTTAAGTCAACGTTCATGTCATATATGTGTCTTATACACGTCAGACATCTCTTACTTGATTTTTTGATTGTAAAAAATTAAAAACATTTGACTCTTAATTGTTACAATTGAAACGTTTAACTTAAATTGATAAAAATTTAAAAATTTTAATTCCAAACATTTAATCTTGATTTTGTTTTCAGGATGACAAAATTTGAATAATTTTAATTGCCCAAGCAATTCATCAAGCAAAATAAACCCAAACTCAAAATGAAACCCTTGAGTAGACCATCCCAAACCCTAAGTCCCATAAAGAGTCAAAAATGGGAAATAGTAAGGGCATGGGGGGCAAAATTGTGATGACCAGAAAAATGAAAGGGAGATTAGGGTTTCGAGTTTGCTTTATAAATGCCAAACCCAAAGGGTAGACGCCGGCTCTCATTGTTTTTGGATGTGGTCTTAGCTCAGTGAAGGCTGCATCTTTTTCTCTGTTAATCATTCTTCTTGTTGGATTTCTATCTTCTTCTTTAAAGTTTTAATGTTTATTTTGATGGTATGATATTGGGCAATGATGAGAAATTAGAGAAAGTCATGCACCACGCTGATTGTAATTTGTGCTGATAATTTCTCCATACCCATATTTGTCTGAGCTCGTTTTCCGTATTCTCTCCTATTAGCTTCTTTTTGTTAAAAAAGGAATTTTTTTATTACTTTTCCAGTATTTGATTCATATTTTTAGACCCTTTTTGCCCCTTGAGTTTTCAATTGAAAACCTTCAAAAATAGGAAAAAAAAGGAACCGAGTGATGTGATCTTCTTTAACGAGAAGATTGAACCATGATGCGGACCGTAAAGCTTTCTGCTTCTGGGGATTACTTTTGGTTTCTGATGGTTCCTCCCTTTTAGATTTTTTTTTCTTAATTGAAATATGGGATGATTTAATTCTTGCTGTTTTGGGATAATTCTACCTGGCTTATCAGATAGCTGTTGGTTGACTAGAAATCCCACTCAAAAGAAATAAATATTGGTTTCTGTTGGTTGCTCTTGTCCTCTCTATGTACCTCCTCTTTGAGCATTTAGCTGCTTATAATCAACCGGAGGTATATTATAATCTCCCTTTCCATTTTTCGAACATTTTTTATTTTAAGTTACCCATTATTATTATGTTCTATGTTTTCGTAGAGCTGCCTTTCCTATTTTAACTTCAAGAGTAGAAGTTTTTGATTGGACTCATTCTGATGGTTCCTGTCTATGCACTGGAATCGGTGAGCGTTTTACTTATTTATTTTTCTTCCCCCATCTCTACCCGTTTTGGCATCGCATATTCATATTTTTGATGGTGATGGTTTACTATTTATTAATGGAAATATGTATTTGATTTCATTTGCAAGGATCGTTTCGCTTGCAAGTTTTGCGCAGTCAATTTTTAAGGCACTTGACTTTTTGTTGTACTTTAAACATTGGGACAGGCCAGATTCTCTTGTCATTCATCTACTAATTTTTGACTTTTATTATTACATATATGGTTCTGACCTTACAACTTGCTTTGTTGTTAGATTTAAAAGTTTTTCCATTCTAGCAGCAGTACTTGGTGGCATTATACCATATTCTGTAAAACATTGGTATCTTGGCATCTGATTTTCTATTGAATATTTTAATTAAATTGTAGTTATTATTTCAGATATATTTAACTTTTTATGGACTAAACTGTGCATTCTGGATTTTTAAAAAGTTTTTTGAAACAGTTTTTATCACTGTTGTATTCAGATGCCGCTTTCAATTGTGAAGTAATTCGGGACTGTTATGAAGCTTTTGCGTTGTACTGCTTTGAGAGATATTTGATAGCTTGTTTAGGTGTGCTAAGAAGACTGAATGTTTCTTCGCTCATTGATCTACTAACAGTTGTTATGTCTTGAATGTGTTAGAATAGATTGGTTTTCATAAAGTATCTTTTAGATCTTCAATATCTTTTTTTTTATTTCCTTTTGTGTAGGTATGTGTGATTCGCCCTTTTTTGTTTTGTCTTTTTATGTTTTCTCCTTTTTGGTTATGAATAAACTGTGCGAAGAAACCTATGAGGACCACATATCTGAAGAGTTAAACACTCATGATGAGCCTTGATGGTGTTCAGAGGGCTTGACGAGGGTGTGATTAAAGATAGGAATTTGGGACCATATAGATGTCTTTTAAGCCATTTTTCAGTTTAGTCTGGTAATATGCTCTTTTAGTCAAAATATATACCCTCCTGCCCCTGGAAACCTTTGAATTAGGTGGCCACTGCATTTAGGGGGCTGTCATCACAAGTCAGACTTGAAAATCCTAAAAGCTTCTTTTGGGTTTAATGAACAGATTGAGGGACTTTTCACTATTTGTTTGAAGCAGTTGCATGCTTATGTAGGCTGTTTGTGGTTTGGCATTTGTTTTAATTGATAGCGAGAAATATTTGAGTCTGCCTGTTCCGGCTTATCCATTGCATTTATCGCTGTAGTTCATCCGGTAAGTCATTTACATCTCTTCATCATCAAGGGAAAGCTATTGCCAGTAAAGTTAAAACTGAGAATAGGTAGTTTGATATTTTTATTATTAATAGTATGTGTTTCTAATTTTTACTTTGCTAAGAACTGTATTTGGTAGGGATCTTTTTTTTGACGAATTACTTGGTAGGGATCTGACAAAGAAATTCTTATGTCTGAATAATTATGTTCTCATATGGAGAATTCTTTTTGTGATATACACTAGCCTGATGTGTGCTTAGGGACATATGACAAGCAACAAATAGACTGCTTAGTTCCTATTCCTTGGCCTTGCTTAATGGGGTCATAAACAACTGTTGCAGTCTCTGGCGTGGAGTCTTGAGTGATAACAATTGGGATGTCCTGACTCCTGATGGGGATAAGGCTCTTCCATGTTGTATCCACCCTTTTTTTCTATTTACATGTCCCACCAATACCATTTTCAGAAGACAAAACTATTATGCATTAGTGTTTACTCTTTTTCACTAATTTGATCTTGCTTGAAAAGTGGTGTTTGTAGGTGGGGAGGAGTGTACAATTGAATTCATGAAAATTCAGATGGTAATCACTTCCAGAACACCCTCTTCTAGAAGAGGCATATGCATATGGAGTTGTAGAACATCCTTTTCCATTAAATTGCTTTCTGAAGGATTGGTATCTTGCTCCCTAGTTCTATCATGCTGTAAAGATTGGAATTGTTCAGTATGTATGTTTTTATGTTTCTGAAACGCTTTTGTTGGATTATATGCATCTTTTGAAATTTTGCAGACTTTACTGTGCTTATCTAAACATCTGTCGTTCAGATGATACTGAAGATGATCTGTGCATTACTGGCTATGATTCTGGAATCCTTTGGGGTTTACAGGGAAGGAAAGTTTAAATGGAGATATGGTTGAGATACATGCTTCCATTTTTTGAGAATCTGAGAACTTTATTGCACATATATGACTGACTTATCATGGTTGGCTATGGATTTTAAGTGCATATGTTTTTAGTAGTTTTTTAGTTTTTATCATCACATGCTGACCTTAAGCACTATAATTTTCTGGCAGCTGCCCATACTTGACTGTTGTTCTCAATTTCAGTCAGACTTGGGCCCTATATTGACTTGTAAAGTTCTATGCTGTTACTAAAGAGAAGTTGGAACCAATTAAACCATTGGCCAAGTTTCTGACATTTAAGTCAATTGTATTCCTGACTTGGTTGCAAGGTGTTGCTGTTGCATTTCTTTTCTCTATGGGAGCTTTTAATGGGTCATTGGCTCATGAATTGAAGACACATATACAAGACTACATTATCTGTATTGAGGTATATTATTGAACAATATATCTTTAAGTATGGATTGTTCGCCGCAAGATCTTAGGTAATTCTTTCTTCTTTCTTTTCTTTTCTTGGCAAGATATTGGTGTTACTGAAAATGAACCTAGTCTAGCATTTAAGGAAGCAATGATGTTTGAACGTATTGAAAGATTTGCTGTTGGTGTAAACAAGACATTATGTTACTCTACTTTTCCCCATTTGTTTCGTTTATTTTAGGATGTTATTTTAACCAGTCCTACCCGTGGAATTTTTGCATAAAAGTGGCTGGTCTTAAGACTGAATCTTCTGTTGAAATTTATGTTGCTCCAACTCTGTGTTTCCTGAAGTACCTATGTTAGGCACAGATCCAACACCTCAACACAGGCTTGGTGTTAGGGTTTTGTGGCCTTGCGATTGTACATCCTTTTGAAAGCCTTCCCACTAGTACATCTCTCTCTAGTCATTTTACATTTCAGTGGTGCTTGAATGAACAGCATATGTTGCCATGTGGACCTTTGGTAGAATCTCGTAGCCTCAAATCGTTAATGTCCAACACATGCACTCGAGACCCATATTTGAGTAATTCGTTAGTACCTTTAATGAACATTTTATCTTTTTTTCTTTTGAGTATCATAAAAAGTCTGTCACAAAATCATTCTTGTCTTTGGCTTTTTTGATTGTCTTTAAAAACATTGATCTCATTCTAAAATGGGCTAACAAAACCTCAATATCATCAACCTCAAATTGTATTTTACCAATGATCTCCTCTCAATTAAGATGTAGGTCAAACTCTCTATAGATTTTTGACTCAAAGCATTTGTCATCAAATTTGCTTTACTTGGATGATATAATATGGTACAGTCATAATCTTTCTACTCTTAAGATATACTTGCTTAAGGTTGTGATCTTTCTACTCTTAAGATATACTTAGAGACTTACGTGGTGTATGTTGATTTCATAAGTCTCATAATGCTTATAAATCTTTGAGGCAAATATTATCGAAGCCATCTTCAGATCATGTGTGGGGTGTGGGGTAATTCTGTTTATGTCTTTTAAGCTGTTTAGACGCGTACACAATCGCATTACCACGTTGCATCAACATACATCTTAGTCTTTCCCAGTAAATTGTATAACTCTCTATACCACTAGGCAAACTAATATTAGTGCTATGGTAATGCAAGTTTTGAGCTTTCCAAAGCACATCTTACAAGCATTTGTTCATATAAACTTAACACCCTTTTGTGTCAACTTAGTCATAGAAGCATTGATCTTAGAGAAATCCTTAATAAATCCCTTATAATATCCAGCCAAGCCAATGAAACTCTACATCTCAGCAACTGAAGTAGGCATTGGCCATTTCTTACGCCCTTAATTTTATTTGGGTTCACTTTCACACCATCTTTAGACACTATATGGCCCAAGAAGTTAACACAATCCAACCAAAATTCACATTTGGAGAATTAGGCATATAGTTGGTGCTCCCTCGAAATCTGTAGCATAATCTTCAAGTGCTACTCATGTTTTTCTGAACTCTTCCAATATACAAATATATTATCGATGATCACTACAACTAACTTAGCCAAGTATGGTCTAAACACCCTGTTCTTCATATCCACAAAAGCTGTAGGGGCATTTGTCAAACCAAACGACATAACTAAAAATTCATAATGACCATACCTCGTGCAAAAAACAGTCTTGGATATGTTTTCACCTCTAATCCTTAATAGGTGGTAACTCGATCATATATCAATTATAGAGAAACACTTGGCCCATTGCAATTGATCAAAAAAATCATCTATATCTGGGAAAGGATACTTATTCTTGATGGTCACTTTGTTTAATTGCTTGTAGTTGATATAAAGTTTCATCGAACCATCTTTTTTCTTCATAAACAATACTAAAGCACCCCATGGTGAGACACTATACAACCCTTGTTTAACAAATCCTCCAACTAATCTTTGAGCTCATAGAGCTCAACTGTTGCCATTTGGTAATTGGTGTCTTACACCAAGTCTATACAAAACTTTAACTCCTTTTCTAGAAGTAATTCGGGTAGCTACTCCGAAAACACATCAACATAATCTTCCACAATTAGCACATCAACCACATTACCCATGTCCACCTGAGTATCCAAGATTACTACCAAAAATCCTTAGCATCCATTTCTCATGAATTTACTAGTAGTCATGGTTGATATCATACTTCTTGAAGCCATATTATGATCTCCGTGAATATAAAAAGATGATTTTCCAAGGTAGTTAAACCTAACCTCTTGTGGTGACAATCCACAGTAACATAGTTAGGAGACAACCAATCCATTCCAAGAATCACATCAAACTCTAACATGTCAATCAATACTAAATTGGCTTGGGTGTCTTTTTTCTTAACTCCGACCACTCAAGCTTTATACTCATATCTTGCCACGAACCCCTTTCTCAAAGGTATGGTAACTACCAAATCCTTCTTTTTTTGGAGCTTTCTATACCCAATCTAGATGCAAAGTATGGAGATACAAAAGAGTGTGTAGCACCAAGTTTATATAACGCACATGTATTAATATAATAGATGGGTAGAATACTTGAGACAATTGCATTGGATGCCTATGCATCTTTTGGGGTAAATGCATAAACTCTGTCTTGTCCTTGACCAGTTGTACCTTGAGTTCTCGATCCTGATGCTTTACCTTGAGCGACGTTGCCAGTGCCTCTAAGTTTAGCTCCGTCAACCTCCCTAATCAGTTGTGTGACAATGGATGGAGTCTTTAAAACTGGTTGACCAAATTCCCTATTAGCTCTCTATGATTACTGTTCATTTGAACAATCCTTTTTCATATGATCGGGCAACCCATATGAGTAACAAGATGTCTCTCCTCGACATTGTCCTTAGTGCCTTTTACCATAAATGGAACACTATGGAATAGACTGGTAATCACACCTTGAAATTTGATGCTTGGGTGGTTTACCATCTCTTTTATCACATCTGATATTACCACCCCCAAAACCATTCCCTAACGAAAAGACTGCGTATCTCTAGGTTGGCCTATGGAAGAAAATCCCCTATTACCTTTAGAATTAGTGGTTTTTAGTTTAGGCCTTCTTGGACTTAAGTTGATTTATTCGATTTGCTACATTCTTAACCTCTAGTCTTTGAGCGCAACTCATTACTTCAGAGTAGCTAGTGAACTCATGTGATGCTACAACCCTAAACAATGAGTGTATTAATCCATTACGAACCTTTATGCTAGAAATATTAGGTTAATGAGTCATGTGACAAAAATGTCTAAGAGGGGATGAATTCGATTTACAAAAAATCTTGAAAATTGAAGAACAAGTAGTTATAATCAACTATAGAAAACATATAGTCGATCCTTGACAAGTGACTCGTTTTTAAAACTTATGAAAGTAGTTTCAAAAAGGATTTTGATGAATATGCAAACCTTAAGCAAGTCTATTTAATCAACCATAGGCAAATTATCATTTTTGAAATGCTTAAAACATTTTTCAAATGTGGATCAAACAAGTTTAACTTAAGAAGAATATTTCAAGAAATCTTTTCAACAAAAGATAGACAAGTAGTGGGAGTTGAAAAAGATTTAAGAAACAAGTAAATCAATATGTGAAAAACAAAGATGAAAAATATAAGCAATTTATGAAATAAATTTTCTCGAGATGAGATGCAGTAAAACAAAGCAACAATAAGAATGAAGACACTAGGTAAAATTCAAACCTTTTTCAAAACAAATTTCCTACTTGTGTCAAAAACAAATGAAATGATTTTTCTAAAATAAGTTTTAAAAAATAAATCACAATGCACAAAGGTAAATCAAGACACAAGGATTTTATAGTGATTCAGTTTTCTCAAATGCCTATATCCACTCATTTGGTTTGCCAAAGAATTTTCAATCCATTAAAAGGATTCTTGCTTTTTAACATGATTAAGCGATAACCCTTATATTAGTTTTTTCATAAGATCACACGATAACCCTTACACTTACTTTTAACAAGATCAAGCGAGAATCTTTACAATGGTTTTTACCGAGAGCAAGCACAACCCATACAATACCTTTTATTAGGGGAAAGCATAACCTATATACTAGCCTTTGAAAGGGAAGTTAGAACCTTTACAAAGAATAGCAAGAGTGCTTATAAAGGTAGGTTTTGCTAGTTTAGTATAATTAAGGAAGAGTGCCTAACAATGGATATAAAGATTGGAGTGTAAACATAAAGAAGGTTTTAGCTCACACTCGAGCATTTGGCTTATTAGTTGGTGCATTATCCTCCTACCTAAAGAGTAGAGTTCGAATTCCCCTTCTCTTAATTATAAAAAAAAAGGTTTTAGCTCAAGTAGGCTTGCTTATCTCTCTTTTCTTTTCAAGACCATAATCTTCAAGAGTTCGACCTTTTTCTTCTACTCCATTTTGAAATGCTTCCAAATGGTCTTTTTTAAAGTTGGAGAAGTCTTGGAGCTGTTAGAGATGATTGAGGCAAGAAACTAGCCATTTTCATTTTGAATTTTGTATCTAATGATCATTTGTAGTCGAGTATGAAAGTTCTCTAGTTGATCCACTTTCAGAAAGCCAGTATTTTTGAAGTCTAGCTTTGTATAGTCGACTATAAATGCTTAACAGTCGATTATGGCTTTTCAAATCCTTGAATTTTGCATGTATTCTATCTCAAGGTTGACTATAGCTTCGTCAGGGTCGATTATGGCTTCATATCTTCATGATTTTTCATTCAATGTGCCACAGGGTCAATTATGGAATCTTATGGGGTTGACTATTCCTTGATGTCTTCATGATTCTTTAATCATTTTACCATAGGATCAACTATGCTTGTTCTAGGGTTGATTTTTGCCTTTGGATCTTTATTTCCGTCATAAATTCAGCATGTAATTTTGGCCATATTTTCATTATGATCAAATGTTGAGTTAAAAATAAGTTTCTTGGCTTGAAAAAAGCTTGATGTTGTGAATATCAATGAGCTTCTCATTCGTGCACCTATCTTGCAACTTATACATCTCAAGAGTAAATATTAGAAAGATTGAAAGCACTAATACAACTAAATCATACAAGCTTGTAATATTTATGAAGTGGGTGTGTAAAAGTTTAATAACTTTAAGAATTCACCCAACCAAAGCAATCAAGTTTGTAATCATATAAGAACAAATGTATGAGCGTTAATCATTTCAAGAACTTGTCAAATATCACTCTATGAAGCAAATGCAAATTTGAATCATTTTGTCATAATCAAAACTATACTCATTTTTAAGGTAACACTCTTGGTCTGCATCTCCTTAATAACTGTCAAATATGGCATATATCTTGCCAACTTAAAAAAAGTGTAAATTGTACTTAGCCACAATCATGCCTGGTGTCTATATTAAAGTTTCAAACTCACATGCCTTGACCTCTCACATGCTAGATGGTAGAAAATGCTCTAAAAAAGCTACATTGTACTCATCCCATGTCATTGGAATAACATCTACCTCCATATCTCTATGTAGTAGATGATACCATTGTTGGGCTACCTTGCCGAGTTTGAAGGTCGCGAAATCTACTAACTTGGTGCAAAAACAACTTAAAGCATTACATATAATGTCTATATCCTCCAAAATCTCCTGAGCATCTTGTGATGCATCCAATCAAGAGAATGAAAGAGGCTTCAACTTTATGAACTCCAATAGTTGAACCTCAAATTGTTCGAGACTATTGGTGGCCACCTTGACGCTGCGAACTAGGGGATGCCTGTACGGTAGGTTATCCTTCACTTTGACGTCTTTACCTTAGCAATCTTGGGGCAATGACTCTCATTGACTTAACTTATGTCATACATACCAGCCACTAACTGCTCAAGGGTTACACCCCAAATTAGGAGTCCCATTTAAATCTTTAGAGCCTGATCCTCCATGTGATCATTATTTGGTGTCTCAACCTTTATTAAACTTGTGACTCTATTGCATTTTCCATGACCCTTAACAATGGGCGTTTGTAGTCTAGTTATAACACATGTCGGAGTTTCCTGCTTTATTGCATCTTTAGAAACTTCTTGAGTCCTAGGTCATATGATCACACCTAGACAAAAGCAATTACACACAAGGGTCTCAATATTTAAACATGTATAACAATGTGACATTAATAAATTGGAACTGAACTTGGAAGACAAACAAGGAACCATATGCTAGTATTTCATTTTTGATTTGTGCCTAAATACTTAAAGCAAAGACAAGAACCTCACATACAACCCCGACTCTTTATGACACGATTAAGGAAATCTTAGGACTTTTGTAACTTAGAGTTCTAATACTAACTTTTTCACATCTTGTTTACTGGAGGGATTGTGATTGGCGCATGAACCTACGTGGGTAAAACTCATTAGCCCTAAGCAAGCCTAAACCATTAATGCACAGGTTAGTAATCCATCGCATTCACGTACATTTCCACTCACAACTAAGCATATGCAAATAATTCATCAATACCACTACATTATAGAGCTTTTCCATGTAAAGTGTGGTTCTCATCACATTTCATATAAATATTCACAATATTATAACAACTACGGTTTTACATGCATCCCATGCCTATATTGCTATTGTTCATTCACCATAGTCTCATCATTCAACTACACTCATATACGGGCTTAACATAACATTTGAAAATATAACAAGGTATATCAACATTTATTTACACAACTAAGTTCATTATCAACATAACAATTCAAAGACTGGACTCGACACACTGCGGAGTGTAAAGACATTAAAAGGTTGGAAAGAAGGCACTACCACACCTACCATGGATGAACTGGGCTATTATTCCACAAGTCATCTAGCCAAGTAAGCTATTGATCTATGAAATAAAATAGGACAAAATAACGGATGAATCACAAAGACTCCATGAGTGGATATGGGGAAGAGGACAAGTCAAGGGGAAGAATTTTTGTAATAAATCATTCTTTGCAAAAAAAAAAAATAGTATTCATAAACATTTGTATAATCCTTTCAAACGTTCAATCATCACATTTCAACATTTTCTATAAATGCATTTGAAATTCAATATGGATAAAGGAGTTAATAAGCATTTATATTTCCACTTACAAAACATTTGCAAGGAGAAAACAAAAGAGTTCGTGTCAAGGATATTGGTACCTTTATCAGTGGTAGTCGGATCATTCCTTTTACAGCCCATAACTTAGGTATTACCTCCCACTCAAGGACTTAAGAAGTACTATGTGAATTTTCCACGCTATAGCTCAACATCAACCTTTTGACGCATGAACAATCAATTGATAACTTAATTCATCATCATTACTAAATGAACATTTTAAACAACAAAATAATGGCATAGATATCACCATAACAAAATTGGCATGTTTGCCTCAATGTCACGATTCTAAAGTATGTGGTATAACACCTCACTTTAGGCCCTTTTATCATGCGTTGTATGAAGCCCCACATCTGGCTTGGGTATTTGTGTAATATAATACCCCACATTTTGCCTTTACCATGTGTGGTATAACGTCCCACATTTGGCCCTTGTACATGTTTGGTATGACGTCTCACATCTGACCCTTAAACACATAAGGCAAATTCATACATACTTAAACTATTATCATCACATAGCATTCAAAAATTATAATTTATAATAATCACATTTTATCCTTTCCATCCATAGCGTAATATCTTTAGTGGGTATTATTACATCCACTTATAATCATCAAGTGGTGGAGACTTACTCATCAATTCTCATAATTTATATTTGTGGGCATTTTATCATCCACATTCACCTCCTTAGAGGCATCTTATTCCACCTATACTAGCACGTAGGCTAGGGTGATTTTCTAATATTTCATATTCACACATAATCGGGTGAGTATTTCGTCATCTACCAAGGCATTTTCTAACCATGCATCAATTATGCAACATACATCCAATCAAAGAGTATTTGAATGAAACCATTTGAATGGGCTTGTTTCCCCTTATTGAAAATTAGTATATAGTAAAGACATTTACTACATAGTAGACTGAAAACTTTCTTGAAAACATGATTTCTCATAGAATGTGATTTATCGAAACCAACATAGCATTCAAATCATGCAAGGCATCCAAATTGATAAATCATGCTCAACTTTACCGTATAGAGTACTTTAAGAGGCATACCCACTCATCTCGAAAAGTCAATCTTTATCAACAAGCAAAACTCTACTCCAACGAATTCCTTAGAGTTTCAATTGTTCCTAAACATCTAGCAATCATTGCAATCAATACTTAGTTGAGGAATCGCATAACAATTATTCTAGGCTATTTTGAAACTTTTCGAGTTCACCTAAAACTAATTCTCTAGACTAAAATTTCTGCTTTTCCAAAACCCATGTATTTAATTCCATAAACTCAACATCTTTAGCTTAGGTGAGCACTAGACAAGGAGGAAACCCATCTTAATCTTTTAGATTGAAGGAATTAATAAATCTGGAACAACAAATTAGTATTTTTCATAATTAGAAATCCAAAATTTAAATTATTTTTTACAAAAATGAAAGAGAGAGTTGAGAGGTTTTTTACAGGTAGGCATGGAGAAAGTGGAGCAGCTATGGGTAATAGGCAATCAAGGTTTTAAGGCACAAGGATGCGTGGTTAGTGTGAATTGGTATGGTGGAAGAGAACTTTTCATACGATTTTTGTAGGCAATTTGGTGAAAGTTATGTCTTGGGCTAGTATCAAATCAGTGTTTGATTAGTTTAGTGTGGTAGTGGATATTTTCGTTCCTTGTGGTATTTGAAATAGTAATCTAACTTATGCCTTTGGAATATACCGTTTTGAGAATGAACGAAATTTAGCAATCTGCTTAGGGAATGGAATGGTGATATTCGGTTGAAGAATTGTTGTGAAAAAAGCCTATGAGATTGACCAGTATAAGGGATATGTGCCTTCATTTAGAGATGTTTTGGACGGTTCTCAAAAGAAAAGGGTGATCTGCCTATAGTGCAGCCTCCTAAAAAGGTAAATAAGGTTGTTGAACAAAAAAGAGTTCAAGTTTTCATCCTTAGAATGAATGATGAATGGTTGTAGAGGAGAGCTATTAGATATGTAAAAATAGGAAGTAACATTCAAGGGGTGCAATAACAATTAGGCAAGAAAGGAGTAACCGTTCAAGTAAGGGAAGTTGGAAGCCTTCGTGTGGTAGTCACTTTTCAAAGAAAAGATGAAATGGAGGTAATTATTGAATAGTATTTTGATTGTTGTAAAGAATGGTTTGAGAACTTGGTTCCTTATGATAGGATTCATGATAAAATGGAATTTTTTTGTTTAGGGGAAAGTTCAAAAGATTACACTGCATCTATGGCATTTGAATTTATTTCAAGCTATTGGTAATTGTTGGGGTGAATTTGTGAAGGTGGATTAAGACACTTTGAACCAAAATAATTTTAGTCATGGTTTGAACCAAAATAATTTATTTCAAGTCCATGCTCAATCCCCGCATCAATACAAATTGAAGTTGGCCGTGAAAAGATTGGGTTACGATTATCTATATGGGAGGTTGTCTATGTGAACCCAATGGGTTTTGGAGGGCCAACCGAGTGTAAGAATTCTGATCAGGTGAAAATAAAAGCTCAAGTGGTGGCTGGTTCAACTTGTACAGTGCACATGGACAATATAAAATTCAAATATGATGGTGTTAGGGATAATTTGAAGGATTCAAATATTATTCAAAATTTAAAAGAAGCATAGGTTGCGGCTAAGCAAGATTGTGTTTTGGTTACTAAAAAATAGCTAAGGATTTAAATGCTAATAATGGAGTCAAGGAGGATTTGGATTCATGTGTCAGGTTGGCAGATAAAGACCATTGCATGGATGTAAAGGATGGCTAGATCATTGCAAATATTAATTCCCAAAGTAATATAAGGAAAAAAAAAATCTTGCAGCTAATGTAGCGGCCGAACCAATTCAAGGAGCAATTATGGAGGATTCTTCCATTAAAAGGTCACAATCATGCGGTATCAATTCAGACATGCCAAAAGAAATGTTCAATGGATGCAGTGGTGATGCAAATAGAGGGAATAATTTATCATTAAGTTGTCTTCATAAGGCAGATAGTTTTAATTATAACCCGATCTCAGTATATAAAGCATATTGCAGGTTAGGGAGCTCAAAGGAGGTGTTAGTGATAACTCTATTATATAGAGTTATTTAACCACATTTTGGGATATTAATGTAGCTAAGTCCTTGTGCTTAAGTAGTTTTTTAACAACTTTTATGTTTTTGGTCGATTAGTTTAAAGCATATGAATTTAGTTTAATTCATGTAATTATAGTATATTTTCATGTTAAAAGTCCTATTTTAAGTCAATGCTGATTAGGTCCTTGTGTTTCTAGATTTTCAAGTGCATAAAGTTGAATGATGATGAATTATGCATTGAAGACTAAGTACAGATTTTCACTAAACATATTGCAGTAATTAGGACATAACTGGAGCTACAGAGATCCAAGCAATGTAATTCTTGGACCATAGGAAAGTTGAGAGGCAGATCTACAACTTTCCTGTTTACCATTTCACCTAGATCAACCTCAAGCTAGGAGAAAATTCCGTTACAAGATGAAGCACTGCTTCAGTCTGCACCAAGGCAGCATAAGGACGAGCAATGCCGCGGCCTTGTAGAGGTCAAGGTCGCATTGTCCAAGGGTGCATCCAAACACCCATGCAAAAACCAGAGAATCTAACACCGCACCACCCAAGAAGGAGAGTCATAACGCTAGATGGAAAATAGGCAACAAATTTTTATAAGTGAGGAGCGCCGCAACACCCTTAGAGCAAGGTTGTGATGCTCTGACGTGGATTATGAGAATTCAACCAATCAAGAATTGAGTTTTAGGGTTTTTGGAAGCTATAAGTAAATCTTTTTGGCAGTTGAGAAAAAGGGTTTAGAGTGGCAATGAACAACCGGTTTTGAAAGAAAAGAGAAAAGTTTTCAACAAGGAAAACGAGAAGAAATAGAAGATCAAGAATCGCAAGAGGATTTGATATTTCTTTACTTTTCATTTCTTTCTTGTTATTTTGCTGTAAAAATGGTCTTTTCTTTTGATTTAATCATGTCTGCTATAAACATAATGATGAACTAATTTTGTTTTCCAAGATTATGGGATATTTTACTATGTAGTTTGAATATTTGATTTTCCTTGCTTGGTATTAATGGAAATTGCATGGTTTATTCAGTTATGCACTTAATACTTTTCACTACTTGATCACCAGTTGAAATGTCTTGGGTCTTAGGTCTTTAAATGAAACTTAACAAGGGGAGTTTATAATAGACCATAGTTTTGAATAGCTTTTGTTCAACTCACTTCGAAGTTAGGTGATAGTTTCATGTTTAGGATAGACATATACCTAAATACTTTAGCTAGTCAATGAACTTTTTCTAATTAAATTTGCATAGATATATGGGGTTAATTTTGAAAAGGTACATGTGTATGATTTCAACAAAGATGTGTATATAATTTGGATTCTAGGTTAGCCATATATTTCATTAATCTAAGTTAAGGAAAATGATATAATTCATACGAAGTTTTGAAAGGCATCATAATCCTAAGTTTTGAGTAAATGTTTTGTGTAGTGACATTTTATTCGTTGGTAATTTAATTAGTTAATTAATCATTTTTAGGGTTTAGGGTTTAGTGACATTTTATATCATTTTAGTATGAAAATGATATAATTTAGACTGAATAATTGAACTCAAGTGCTTGGATAAGATATATTGTGTTATAAATTTGATACTTAGTAAATATAAGTATAAATCTCTGTGGGAAATGATACTCAATTTACTTTATATTACTTGTACAGCCACGTGCACTTGCATGTATTAATCCGACCAACAATTAGACATCACAGCATTGGCTATGGATAAATTATATTTATTTACTGAGAAGGAACTGCATATAGTTTCCCAAAATTCAGCGGATATAGGAAACTATGATATGAGTCTTATTATATCCAAAATTATGGAGGTTGAAAATGAATATTGGGGGAAGAGGTTGGAGAATGATGATAGTGAAGGAAAAGAGGATGATTGCCATGACATTGAATGTGGTATGGAGGGTGTGGTGGGTAATGGAAATGACAATGTGATAAAAAGAGGTAGGGGAAGGCCCAAAGGAAGGAAATATTATGAGAATAAATAAAAAATATAGGACAGTTCTAAGGTATTACGAAGTAGCTTGAGATAAGGGAAAAGTTCTACAAGGAGTTCAAGCATTAATGTACCGTCAAGGTAAAAAAGTGACTGTTTACATGAGACAGAAATGACTTGGTTAGTGAAAGAAAAAATATTGGGAATTCATTTTGTTAATTCAAAGGATGATGTGTTGCAAACCGTAGTTGCATTGAAAAAAGAGGAGCAAGGTATGATTATTTGATAAAGTTTTTTCGTTTTGATGTTCTGAGCTTAATGTGTTTATGTATTTATGAATGCATTAACATGGAATGTTAGAGGGATGTGTACGGGAGAAAAGATGAGAAATGATGATGAAAAAATGGGTAAGTGTGACATCTTTAGATCGACTTCTAATCTTGCAAATTTCATTCAAGATGCTTGCTTAATGGATCAACAATTTTTGAAGGGTCAATATATTTGGAGTAGTAGAAGGGAAGAAGTTAGTTTCTGCAGGCTTGATCATTTTCGGATAACTGCATGTGGTTACATCCATATAATGATATGGTACAAAAGTGTTTGGCTAGGGCCTTATCTAATCATAATCTAGTGTTTTTGGATAGCAAGAGCTGTGATTAGGCCCTGAATCTTTTTGTTCTTTTAATTACTAATACGATGGTAGTTACTTTCATGAGTTGGTCAAACAAAATTGAGAGAAATTAAAGATAGGTAATCTTAGAAGTCTAAGTGTGTGGTGGGGGTTAAAATATTTAAGATGTATGTTGTGGAGTGGAGTCTTAAAAGGTATAGAGTGGTTAAACGGAAAATTGAGACATTGGAAACAGAAATCAAAGAAATGGAGGAGGATTGACAAAAAAAAACTAGTGATGTGGTAATTAGAGAACGAGTTATGAAAAAACGGGTTGAATTATGGGAACATTACAGAGTTGAGGAACAAAAATGGAAACAGTAGTCTAGGACTAAATGGGTTTCTGAGGGTGGTAGGAATATAAAGTATTTTCATGCGATAGCTTAAGAGAGGAAACCATCCAATTGTTTGGAAAATATTTTGGTGAAGAATGTGGTAATAGATTAAACATCTTTAATCAAGAAGCAAGCGGTCAAACAATTTTCGAAAATTATGCTCTGTTAAGATGTTCAGAAAAAATGAACAAAAAGAAAATACATTGAAACTTAATCAAGCCAAAAGAAAACTATGAAGACAAAGACACAATGTTGTGTTTTTCATTAAGCATATATATCCAGTAGTTACAGAACAGAGAGAGCAAAATAAAAAACAAAAGATTAGTACATAACTAATCAATAAAATCACCAATAACTGTTTCTGCTGTAGCATGATATTAGTGGTCAACATGGTAAATTCACGTTGCTAAATTGACATAATGCTAAAGACAAAAAAACTGAAAATAACTAATGCATAAACTGCTATTTTAAACTGGTCACATGCTGCTACTCGTGATCTCATCTCCACCTATTCAAAGCATCATTAAACCATCCTCCATTGCAGCTGAGATACATTCCAGTTTTAACACACCTCCTTGGAATTTATCTCGCATATTCCAAGCTTGCTCCTGAAAAAATAAAACTTATCTTGGTTCAAGCTTTTTGTGAAGATATCAACAGCTTGATCATTGGTGCTGCAGTGCTTGATTACAACTTCATCATTCTTCACAGCTTCTCTGATTGAGTGAAACTTCACTCGAATATGTTTGGTTCTTGCGTGCTGCACTGGGTTTTTTGCTATCGAAATTGCAGACATATTATCTACCCATAAGACAATGCCAATAAATTACCTAAAACCTAGATCATCAAGCCATTTCCTGAGCCATAACACATGATTAGTTGCTGAAGATGCTGCTATATATTCTGCCTCAGTCGAAAAATGAGCTACCACCTCCTGTTTCCTTGAGTTCCAGGAGAAGATTGCACCTCCAAATGAGAAGCAATAGCCAGTGGTACTCTTTGAATCGTCCACACTGCCGGCCCAGTCACTGTCACAATGACCTTGTAGATGATTACTGCCCTGTTTCACAAACTTAAGCCCAAATGTTGTTGTGCCTCTGATGTACCTCAAGATTCTTTTTGCAGCTTTCATTTGCATCATTGATGGTTGCTGCATAAATCTAGATAAGAGACTAGTGGCAAACATAATATCAAGCCAGGTAGCTGACAAGTATAGAAGGCATCCTATTATGCTTCTATAGAGTCGAGCATCAGTTTTAATCTCACCATCATCTTTGCTGAGTTTCAAACCCATAGTTAGTGGCGTTGGAGCTGGTTTAGAAGTTCATACTGAATTTTTTGAGCAAATCCTCAGCATATTTACTTTGATGGAGAAAAATTTGATCTTCCAATTGCTTAAACTCCAATCCTAGGAAGTAAGACATTTTTCCTAAGTCGGTCATATCAAATTCGGACTTTATTTGAGCTTTGAATTCCTTCAGAAACTCATCATCAGGGCCTGTTATTAACAAATCATCAACATACACTGATACAATCAGTTTCACAGCGTTACCAGGTTTCTTAACATAGAGTGTAGCTTCATTGTTGCTGCGAATAAATCTTTTTTCTCGCATGTAACTGTCAATCCTGTCACACCATGCTCTTGGGGCTTGCTTGAGTCCATAGAGAGCCTTGACAAGTTTGCACACCTTGTCTTCTTTTCCCTGTAACACATAACCTTTAGGCTGTTTGTTAGGATAGTCTTGAATTTTACTGTGACTAGGATTGTTTAATTTTAATTAAACTAGTATACCTTATTAAATAGTCTTTAAATCTAGTTAGACTAAAATAATATATCCTAATTGTATTAGGATAAGATTATTTGGTACTATAAAAGAACCCTATGGGGTTAAAGAATAGTCATCACCTAGATTTAGAGAGAGTGATTTGGGTGTACGTGGGATAAGGGTTGTGAGTTTGAGACTGTTCTTGTAATCTCTTGATTTCTCTTAATGAATCTTTCTCGGTTCTGTGCCCGTGGACGTAGGTCATCAAAAGACCGAATCACGTAAATTCTTGTGTTCTTGTGGGTGTGCTTGATTTCTTTCTTTCCTTATTCTATTGATTGGGTAAGATCTTGGGCAACTCTTTAGAGATAATTCCGTAATTTTCCCAACAAACTGGTATCAGAGCATCAAGGTTTTAAGTCAATCTGAATCTCGCTATGGCAACTTCGTCGACCAAGTATGAGATTGAAAAGTTTAATGGAAGAAACGATTTCAGCCTGTGGCGTGTTAAGATGCGCGCATTGCTAGTGCAACAAGGACTGTTGAAGGCATTGAAGGGAAAAGAACATCTTCCCTCGAATTTATCTGATGGTGAGAAAGATGACCTTATGGAAAAAGCACATAGTGCTATTCTCCTAACTTTGTCTGATGAGGTACTAAGAGAAGTCACGGATGAAGAATCTGCTGCTGCAGTGTGGCTTAAACTCGAAAGTATTTATATGACCAAATCCCTAACGAATCGGCTTTATATGAAGCAACGATTGTATACTCTCAAGATGAGTGAAGGTATGTCCGTTAATACCCACATTGATGAATTTAATAGGGTTGTTCTTGATTTAAAGAATATCGGTGTTAAAATTGATGATGAAGACCTGGCCCTAATTCTTCTATGTTCTTTGCCTCCATCGTATGAAAACTTTGTGGATACTATGTTATATGGCCGAGACACTCTCACTTTCGAGGATGTAAGGGCATCTTTAAATTCCAAGGAATTGAAAAAGAAAGTTGGTGGTATCAGGAATGAAAATCAAGCAGAAGGTTTAGTTGTGAATAGAGGAAAAGATACAGAGAAGGGTATAGACAGAAAAGGTAGATATAGAACAAAAGGAAAAACTTGCTGGAATTGTGGTAAGAAAGGTCACTTTCGTCAAGACTGTACTAAATTCAAGGGTGACGAAAAGATCAATACGTCTGAAAATACTGCAAACGTAGTTGAAGATGATTTTGATACTTTTGAGGAAGTTGATAATGTTCTTGCAGTTACTAATGATAACCTGAAGGATACATGGATCTTAGATTCGGCTTGTTGCTTCCACATATGTCCTAGGCGTGATTGGTTTACAACTTATCAATCTGTTGATATGGGCACTGTACAATTAGGAGATGATTTCTCTCTCTCAGTTGTTGGGATTGGCACAATTCGAATCAAGATGTTTGATGGTATAGTAAGGGCACTTGAGGTGAAACATGTACCTGACATGAAAAAGAATTTATTATCCTTGAGTTTGTTAGATAAGAAAGGTTATAAATACAGTGGCCAAGATGGTGTCTTGAAGGTATCTAAAGGAGCCTTAACTATCATGAAGGGCAAGTTATCCAATGATCTTTATCGTCTAATGGGAAACACGGTCATTGAAACTGTTTCCGTGGTCTCATCTAATGATCCTGAAGATGATGTAACACATTTATGGCATATGAGATTGGGTCATATGAGCGAGAGAAGGATTAGAAAGTGGGATTTTTCTCCGGTGGCATCAAAAGGTGGATCATTATACAAGTGGACCTTTATTGATAATTTTTCAAGAAAGGTGTGGACATATTTTCTGAAGGTTATGAGTGAAGTGTTGACCACCTTTTTGCATTGGAAAGTATTGATCGAGAAGCAGACTAAGAAAAGGATCGAGAGCTTTCAAACAAACAAAGGTTTGGACTTTTGCAAAGGTGAGTTTGGTCTATTCTACAAGAATGAGGAAATTGTTAGACATCGCACTGTCATCAAAACACCACATCAAAACAGTATTGTAGAATGGGTGAAGAAAACATTTCTGAAAAGAGCAAGATGCATGCTCTCTAATGTTGGCCTACCCAAACTATTCTGGATAGAAACTATCCACAATGCTTGCTACTTAGTAAATCGGTCTCCATCAATTGCAATTGAATTAAAGACTCCCGAGGAAGTTTGGTCAGGTAAACCTGCTGATTATTCTATACTAAGAGTATTTGGTTGTCCTGTTTATACTCATGTGAGTGATGGTAAACTTGAGTTGAGGGCGACGGAGTGCATATTCCTAGGTTATGCATATGGGGTGAAGGGTTATCGGTTGTGGTGTACTGATTGTAAGTCCCCCAAGTTTATAGTGAGTCGGGATGTTACCTTTGACAAGTCTGCATTACTTCGTGGGATACAGTCTAGAATTGCAAACACAACAGACCAGGAAGTTAGAAAGCAGGTGGAGCTTGAAATCAATGCTCCTGTGATAGTGCGAGAGGATAGTAAAATCCAGAATGAATTGCAAAAGGTACAAGAATTGGTATCTCAACGAAGCATTACTTGTATCGATGGTGATTTTGATTCTTATGTTTTTTCTGTGGAAGTAGAGATTGATGAGCCATACTTTTATCGTGAGGTAATTTCATATGCCGAATCTTCTAAGAAGATTGAGTCTCTACATTGGGATCAAACATGGAAGCTTGTGAAAACACCTAAAGGCACTATAGATGTTGGCTTAGTGTATGAAGGAAGTGCAAACACTAGTTGTAATGTGGTTGGCTTTTCCGATTCAGATTTCGCTGGTGATCTAGATAGTAGAAGATCTCAAACGAGGTATGTGTTCACTCTCTCAGGGTCTGAAATCAGTTGGAAAGCAGTTCTTCAATCAACCGTTGCTTTGTCTACAACTGAAGCTGAATATATGGCTGTGACCGAGGCAGTGAAAGAGGCTTTATGGCTTAAAGGCTTGGTTAGTGATCTTGGTTTTGAACAAGCACATACAGTTGTGTTTTGTGATAGTCAAAGTGCTATACATTTGACAAAAAATCAAATGTTTCATGAAAGAACCAAACACATCCAAGTCAAGTGTAACTTCGTTCGTGAGATTGTTTCTAGAGGTGACATTGTAGTGAAGAAAATAGCTACAGATGAAAATCCGGCAGATATATTAACTAAGTCAGTTTCTGGGATAAAGTTCAAGCATTGCTTGGACTTGATCGGTGTTCGTAGTGCTTGAGGCCCTGTGGGGCATTGGCGGTGTCGACAGAGATTGGTTCGTAAGGTGGAGCTTGGTAATTCAAGCCTAAGGTGGAGATTTGTTAGGATAGTCTTGAATTTTACTGTGACTAGGATTGTTTAATTTTAATTAAACTAGTATACCTTATTAAATAGTCTTTAAATCTAGTTAGACTAAAATAATATATCCTAATTGTATTAGGATAAGATTATTTGGTACTATAAAAGAACCCTATGGGGTTAAAGAATAGTCATCACCTAGATTTAGAGAGAGTGATTTGGGTGTACGTGGGATAAGGGTTGTGAGTTAGACTGTTCTTGTAATCTCCTGTGTTTCTCTTAATGAATCTTTCTCGGTTGCTGTGCCGTGGACGTAGGTCATCAAAAGACCGAATCACGTAAATTCTTGTGTTCTTGTGGGTGTGCTTGATTCTTTTTCTTTCCTTATTCTATTGATTGGGTAAGATCTTGGGCAACTCTTTAGAGATAATTCTGCAATTTTCCCAACACTGTTCAACATAAATGTCATCTGATATAACCCCATTCAAGAAAGCCGATTTCACGTCCAGATGCCAAATGGACCAATTTTCTTGGACTGCAAGTGCTGTTAAGATTCAAATGGTGTCATATCGAGCCACCGGTGCAAAGGTCTCTTCAAAGTCTACTCCTTGAACTTGTGAATATCCTTTTACTTCTAATCTGGCCTTTAATTTGTTAACAGACCCATCTGGATTCAGCTTGGTTTTAAATATCCATTTAACACCAATTACCTTTTGCTCCTGAGGTCTGTCTACTAAATACCATGTCTTGTTCCTTGCTATCATTTGCATTTCAACATCCATTGCTTCTTTCCATTTCTCATCTTTTAAGGCTTCTGAAACTTCATTTGGTTCAATTACTGCCATATTGCATCTACTATAAATTAATAGAAGTGGTCTTGTTCCTCGAACAGCCAAGCTTTCATCATTCTCATCCATACTTTCCTCATCATCAATTAGATTCTCATCACCATCAGCATTATTCTCATCAGCAGCTATTTCCCAATTCCACTTCAAACCTTCATTCACATCACCAGTAGCATTGTTTGACTTTGAGTTCTCAACAGTAGCATTATTCCAATTCCACTTCAAGTCTTCATCGAATTTCACATCGCGGCTTACAAAAATCTTTTTAGTTTTCAGGTCATATAATCGATAACCCTTTGACAGATTGCTACAGCCCAAGTGATTTGCCAATTGAGACTTAGGGTCAAGTTTTGTTCTCTTTCCATCAGGAATCTTGGCATAACAAATGCACCCAAAAATCTTGAGGTGTGTTATTGATGGTTTTGTACATGCCAAGCTTTATAGGGGCATTTAACATTTAAAGCTTTTGTTAGGAGAACATTAAGTAAATGCACAGCAACATTAACAACCTCAGCCCAAAATTCCTTTGGCAAATCTTTCTCAAATAACAAACAACGGGTCATCTCCATCACTGTCCTATTTTTTCGCTCACAAACTCCATTTTGTTGAGGGTTATAAGCAACTGTCAACTGATGTTTGATTCCTTTTTGAGTGAGAAACTCTTTAAACTTGGTTGAGTTGAATTCTCCTCCATTATCTGTCCTAAGAATCATTAAATTGCTCCCAGACTCATTTTCTACTGCTGCAACAAACTTGGTAAACAAATTGAACACATCAGACTTGTGTTTCATGAAAAATATCCAACTGTAACTTGTATAATCATCTACAAAAATCAGATAATATGAACTCCCATTCAATGATAGAGTCTTCATAGTATCTCCCACGTCTGAGTGCACTAATTGAAGCCTTTGTTTTGCTCTCCAATTGCTAGTTTTCAGAAAAGAGACACGGCATTGCTTACCATATTGACAAGTACTACAGATTCGATCTGTTTGAGCCAAACTAGGAAGTCTTTCAACCAAGTTGGTGGATATCATATGCATTAAAGACCTGTAATTTACATGCCCCAATTTACGATGCCAAATTTCAGAATTAGTGGACAAGCATTGGTAAGCTTTATGCTTAACCTTCATCCAATCTACAGAGAAACACTTATTTCTCATTTCAACAGAGAAAAGTTCCTTGCCTGAGGCATCAAGGATAGTGCAAGCATTGTTTTTAAACAGCAAAATATATCCATCTTCAATCAATTATGCCACACTAAGTAGATTTTGAGCAACTTCAGGTACAAACATAACATTGGAAATCGATTTCATACCTGCAAGTGTATGCACCGCAACTGTTCCTATCCCTTGAATCTGCAAGTTAAGTCCATTTCCAATCTCAACTTGAGATTTATAACTCTTGTCCAAGGTAATAAAATTTTCTTCCTTCCCCATCATATGGTTCGAGCATGCACTATCAATCAGCCATGTGTGCTTCTTGCTTGACACTTCAGATTTCCTAGCCATGAATAAAAATTCATTAGTTGTTTCCTGATGTTCTGCAACAGCAGCTTTCTCCTCAGGTCTATTTCCCTTCGATTTGCAAACTCTCTCCACATGTCCTAATTGATGGCATGACCTGCATTTAACATTTGGACGATACCAACAATATTTTTCAAGATGCGTTCTCTTTTTGCAATTAAAACAAACAGGATACTTAGCTCTCGGCTTGCCTTGTTTTCCATCTCCAAATCTCTTGTCCTTGTCTCTCTTGTCGGAATCATTCTTCCTATTTTTGTCACTCCATTTCTCCTTTGTTCGAGTCATGAAGGCTCCTTTTACCGTGTTTTCTTGCCTAAGAGCACGTCTTTGTTCTTGTGCTTGGAGAGCATTAACTAGCTCTGTGACAGTAAGGCGTGAGATATCCTTGGACTCTTCAAGTGAGGATACCTTAGCTTCAAACTTATCCGGTAGGCTTACTAGGACTTTATTCACAATCCTTCTCTCTAGAAGGTCTTCCCAAGTAATCTTAGTTGATTCACAACTTTCATTACTTTATCAGAATACTCCTTTATAGTCTCACTATCCTTCATTTTTAAAACTTCAAATTCCCTTAACAGATTAAGTACTTGTATCTGTCGAGTCCTATCGCTTCCATGGAATTCTTCTTGCAACTTGTCCCAAGCATCTTTAGGGTTCTCGCAAGCCATTATCCTAGTGAATATGGAGTCGGATACAGCAGAGTGGATGCATGAAAGGGCCTTGAATCTCCTGGCGACCCCTTCACTATGCTGTTTCATTTGTGCCAATGTAGGATTTGCATGCCTTTGAACCGGAGGATCTCCACCCACTTCCACAACTTCCAAGAGGTCAAACGCACGGAGATAAGCTTTCATCTTCACTGCCCAAATTGGGTAGTTATCTCCGTTAAACACTGGTGGAGCTACAGCATTGAAACTGGTTGAAGCCATAGATTTTCTTGCAAAGATTTTCCTAAAGGAAGATATGAGACAGCAAGATTAAGTATTCTAAAAAAATGATTTCACAGGTCCCTTAAGAACACATGAAATGCTTTGATACCATGTTTAGAAAAGATGAATAAAAAGAAAATACATTGAAACTTAATCAAGCCAAGAGAAAACTATGAAGACAAAGACACAATGTTGTGTTTTTCATTAAGCATATATATCCAGTAGTTAAAGAACACAGAGAGCAAAATAAAAAACAAAAGACTAGTACATAACTAATCAATAAAACCACCAATAACTGTTTCTGCTGTAGGATGATATTAGTGGTCAACATGGTAAATCCACGTTGCTAAATTGACATAATGCTGAAGACAAAAAAAAACTGAAAATAACTAATGCATAAACTGCTATTTTAAACTGGTCACATGCTGTTGCTCGTAATCTCATCTCCACCCATTCAAAGCATCATTAAACCATCCTCCATTGCAGGTGAGATACATTCCAGTTTTAACAAAGCGAACCATAAGAGTGGTGGATCTTCAGTGCTAAATTAAGTCTATAAATGCACTATCAGTGATTGATATGGAAACCTCTTTTCTTGAGTCTGAGGTTTGGGAAGTCATTAAGTAGTGTGATAGGAACAAAGCGCCTAGCTCGGATGGCTTCAATCTAAATTTTTTCAAGTCTCAATGGTGAGTTTTGAAAGATGAGGTAATGTGTTTTATCACAAATTTTCAAGAAATTGGGAGATTGAGTCATGGTGTGAATGAAAGTTTTATAACTTTGATTCCAAAAAAAAAGAAGAATCCCAACAAATTTGGTAAGTACAAACCCAATAGTTTGGTGGGTTGTATAGATAAAATTGTGGCTAAGTTGCTGGCAACTAGATTGAGAAAAGTTGTAAGGGAGGTAGTAGGTGAGCACCAATTTGCATTTTATAGTTGGAAGGCAGTTGCTTGACTCAGTCTTAATTGCGAATGAATTGGTAGATTCATTGAAGAATAGTAGTGAAGGAAGGCTTCTTTTAAAAGTTGATTTTGAGAAAGGTTATGATAGTATATGTTGGGATTTTCTGGAGTTCACTATGAAAAGCATGCGATTTGGGAGGAGATGGATTGGGTGGATAATGGAATGTGTTACAATAGTCTTTGTCTTCGTTGTAGTTAATGGGTCTCGTACAAAACCTATAAAACTTTAGAAGAGCTTAAGACAAGGATGTCCACCTTCTTCATTTTTGTTCAACTTGGTGGATGAAGTCTTCAGCTGTTTGAAGGTGAAAGCTAGGGCATGTGATGTTTGTAGTGGTGTTTCCATTGGTGTACGAGGCTCATCTTACTAACTTACAATTTGCGGATGATACTTTTTTTTATTCTGTAAATAAAAAATGGAGGAACTGGTGAATTTGAAACGTGTTTTGAGATATTTTCAAATAATGTCTGGTTTGAAGATTAATTTTTACAAAAACAGTTTATTAGGGGGTTGGACTCAATTGTGAAAATTTGAGTTCTAAGGGGACAAGAATTAATTGAAAAAAAAGCACGCTCCTTACTAGCTATCTTGGACTACCGTTGGATCCTAACTTATCATCTATAAAAATTTGGAAGCCTTTGTTGGATAGAGTGGAGTAAAAATTGGATGAATGGAAATTCAAATTTTTATCAAGAGGTGGTAGAGTTACTTTATTAAAGTCAGTAAATAACAGTTTACTTATATTTTTATGTATCTCTTTAAACTACCTAGTGGGATTCAAAAAAAGTAGGAAAGGCTTCAACACAAGTTCTTGTGGGAGAGTGTCAATCATCAGATGGGAGAATGCATGTCAGTATAAGGAAGATGGGGGATTGGGACTGGTTGATTTAAAGATCAGAAATAGAGGACTTTTTACAAAATTGTTGGGGAGATTAGACAATTTGCGGGGAATAATTGTGGCAAAAAAGAATAACTATGTCTGCATGCCCTGTTACCTAAAGCTATTATTACTCGTAATTGTTCTAAATTATGGAAAAATATCATATCTCCCCTTATGCCTACTAATAAGTTTTTTGTTTTTTTGCTAGTTACAGCTAATTTGGGTGTAATTGGAGGTCATGGATCTTCAATTTTATTTTGGCATGATATGTGGACAAAGGACAAGATATCTTTTCCAAGATTGTATGCTTGGGCTATGAATGAAGAAGGGAAGTTATGTGAACATGGCCAATGGACAGAAATGGGTGGCAACGGAAATAGAACTTAGACGGCGATTGTTTGGATGGGAATTTCAGCAGTGGTCTAGTCTATGGAATTATCTAAGAGAGTATTTTCTGGGAGATGGTTTCAAAAATAAGCTTATTTGGAAGACTACTTCAAATGGCAGGTTCTCTTCTAAATATTTCTGCCGATTAGCTTGTAATTCTGATTCTTCTATGTTTTGGAAGGGAATTTGGCATGGGATGCACCATATAGGGTGGAAGTGTTCGTGTGGCAGTTAAATTGGAACTAATTAATGGGGAAAAAGCTTAATGTGCAATTTGCAATCAAAGTCTTGGGACTGTCAATCATCTATTTTTTTTCATGCAGTGAAAATTGGAGATTATCTGACTGACGGATTAACTGGGTATCTCTTGCGAACCCAAGAGAACTTTCCTTCTGTGGAGGTTGAGTTGTGGTTTTGAAGACAAATGGAAGATCTAGACGATGGCCTTTTATGCTTTCACATGGTTAATCTGGTTTTTTTGGTAATGACGCTGTCATTTTTTTTTAAAAAAAAGTAAAATTTATTGTTCATTACCCAGACTCTCATTGGTATGAAAGAAAACCGGTATGATAAGAAAGTCAGAACAAAAAGGTTCATACACTGCTTACATAACCCAGCAGCATGCCCTCGTCAATCAGAACCTCACAAAAAAAACTCTATCTTACCTAAGATCAAAAACAATAGCAAGGAACAAAGAGGCTAAACAACAACGACATAATGACGCTGTCATTAATGGGAAGATTTAGGATATGAGGTAGTGTTATGATTTAATTAAAATGCGTACAGTTGTTTGGTGTAAAGCTAAACGATCAAAGATGACGGATTTAATTGAGGACATCTATAGGAATCCAAATGTTGCCCCAATTAGTCCTAATATTACGGTTAAGAGGCCATCCATGCAATGTGAGGCTCCAGATTTTGACTGGATAAAATTCAATGTGGAAGGGGTGTCAGCTGGTAATCTGGGAGAAGCAGGCATTGTTGGGATTGCTCATGATCACATGGGTATAGGTCGATTAAACGCTGGTAATCTGGAAGAAGCAGGCAATGTTGGGATTGCTCGTGATCACATGGGTACAGGTAGATTAAAATTTTCGAGATCTGTGGGCACATGCGATGCTAATCAAGTTGAAGTTATGGCTATTAGAGAGGCATGTGCTTTATTAGATATTTATTAAATATCTGTGGGCATTTGCGGTTTTGTGTCAATGGGGCTGAGGTAATGCTTTAAGTTATGTGACTTGGGAGTTGGAATGTGCTTGATGTCTCACTGATTTTCTTCGCTCAATTATTTGTTTTCAAAATAGTGGGGCCCCGCTTATAGGTGTTCAACTGCTGCTTAGACAATTACAATTATAAGGATATTTATGATTTAATTATGGTTTGATTGCAGGAGCCCAGTAGAAGAATTGTTTCTGGTCTCCATTCAGATATGCTTTAATTTATACAATAAATAATGGATAATTAAGGTGATTCGAACAAGCTATCATGGAATAAAGTGTTTCATATGAATTGTGGGCTGTGTGTTGATGTCCGTCGGTAGTTATGCAGCTTTGAGCTAATTTTTATTTTTTTAAAAAAAAGCAGTTTGTGCCTACACGTCCCTAAATTTGGATCTAAAATGTACAAGGGTTCTCTTAGTTTTTCTTTTATTTTTATGTAATTATAAAGTCCAAATGCTTTCTGCTTTGGCACTTAGCAATAAAATTGCATACTTTTAAAAAATCAAAATTTAAAGATTTAAGAGTGAAAAATATTACTTTTGCTTTTAAAACTCATAACCAAAGTTCAAATCTTTTCAAAAATAGTAATTTGGATAGAAAATGAGTTGAGAAAACATTAGGATTGAGAAAATGCCACTCAAAATCAGCTAAAAGTCATAAATCTGATATATTTATAGTTTGAGATGTAAAAATATGTTTTTACAACTTTTATTTTTCTGATTTTGATGTAATCTATCAATAAAATAGGTTTTAGGGTCATTTTAAAAATCTTTTGGGTTTTTATTGTCCATCTATCAATAGATAGGTCCGATCTATCAATAGATGTTCTTCCATTCTATTTAAAAACTTTTTAAGTTTAATTTATCGGTTGATTTTGTTTAAAATATACTTTGAGTGTCTTTAACTTTAATACCATTTAAATAAATATTTTTATTTTTTATTTCTTTCCTTTTTACTTTCTATTTACTTAGAATATTCAATATAATTAAACAAACACTCCATTTGAATTCAATAAAAATATCTAAAAAATCAAATTTTAAAAGAATCAAAATCTAAATTTTAATTTCAAAAACAAACTAAAAAAATTGATTAAAATTAAAGTTGCGGCTCATTTATCATAGCAAACGTATTTAAAAAATTATGAAAAAAATTTTTTTGGGTTATTTAAATATCAACGGAACTATTATTGTTATTTTTTATTTTTAATAAATTATTTTATAAAAATTACATATTTGGACTCTTTTCAAATTTAAAAAAATTTCTACTTTAACAATAAAAGCCAATCAAGGTGGCAGCCATAAAAGATAAAAGAATACATAGAATGGACTACAACCAATAAACAAAATCAAATATGATAAATGTTCAAAGCTGATTTAAGGATTTATAAAACTAAAGTTGAAGGTTTCACAAGGTTGGTGAGGTTAGAGTATGGAAGACGGGTTTTTATGCTTTGGTGTGGTCTTTGTGGTTGGTAAGAAACGAGGTTGTATTTAATGGCGAAGTTTAAGATCTCAATCAGGTTTATGAATTATTTCAACTTTGCATTGCTTCGTTAGCCAATGCAAAACTGGGCAAGAGAGTATGGAGGGATATTGGATACATTCAGGGCACCAACTTTAGGAGTTGGTATTAATAATAATAAAGAAAAAAGCAGGGCAGCGGTGTAATGGGCAAAGTCAGCTGTCAGATCAATGTAAAGTTAATGTAGACAGACTAGCGACTGGTGTCAGAGACGGGCACGATTTGGCGAAACTCAAATGGTGAAGTGAAAATGATGTTCTCAAAATTCATTGGAGCAGGAGTCTATTCTAGCGGAAATCCTAGCAATAAGGGAAGCCTTGTTATTTTCAGCTTCACATTGGAAGGACAACGATGTTTTGTTGGTGGACAGCAAATTGTATGAATGCTGTCATGTGACTACAGACACCACTAGAAGCTCCATGGAGATTACGAAAATGGGTCTTGCACATTGAAACACTAAAAAAACAACTGGTTAAGTGCGAGAGTAAACATGTGCTCCGCGAGGCAAATCAACAAGCGGATAACTTAGCCAAAGCAAGGGCAAGGAGAGAGGTGGAGCTGCTGAATATGTGGGATGAAGACCAAAGCAGTGGTGAAAGATCGGGTGAAGAGATCAGCAGCTGAGTCGGTTGGTAAGAGGAACACTTTACCTATAAGTTTTGGTTCGGGAAATAAATAAAAATAGAATTGAATAATTATTTTATAAAAATAAAATAAAAAAAAAATTGAATATTTATTATTTAGTTTGATATTAAAATAAAGTAGAAATAATTATTATGACTTATTACAGTATTTAATTGGTAAAAATAATTGTGAAATAAGAAATAAATAGAATACACTTTATTCTTTATATTATTATTTTTTATTATTTTATTTTTTAAATATTAATATTTTATTTATAATTTAATCAATAATATTATAAAATACTAATATATTATTTGTAATTTGAATGTTATTATGATTATTTATTTTTATTTTTAAATATTAATATTTTATAATTTATTTAAAATATTAATATTTTGATAATTTAAATATTAATATTTTATTTATAATTTAATCATTAAAATTTTAAAATATTAATATTGTATTTATAAATTAACTATAATTGTGATTAAAATATTAATACTTTTAATTAATTTTTAAACTCAAAATATTTTTAAATATATAATTGAAAACTTAAACTCTTTATTATAATAAGATTTATTTTCATCAAAAACAAAGATACTCTTTCAATAATTTAGTAAAATTTATACCAAAAGATAAAATTAAGTAAATTTTTTCTTTTTTAATAATTTTATGTTTATTAAAATTAAAATTTTAATAATTTAATAATTTATTATTAAGTGTTAGTATAAATTTTTTTTATTTTTTATTTTGTATTTTTTAATTTAAATGTTCACTTAAAAATTTTAAAATTAATATTGTTAAAATATTAATATTTTATTTATAATTTAAATATTAAAATATTAAAATATTGATATTTTTTAATTTTTTTTAATGTAAAACATTAATTTTATAAGTTTAAGTTTGTAATTTTTTTAAAAAAGTAAGAATATTTTAATCCAAAATGTTTTGAGTTCTATTCTCATGAGCATGGAATAGCTAATACCATGAGCAGAGGTGGTATTAACTATTCTAAAGTTTAGGCTGATTTTGAGGACTAGCCATTCCAAAGGAATGGCTATTCCTTCTTCCATAAACATACCAAATATAGAGAGAAATTTTTTGAAGAAATAGAGGCCATTCTCCTAACCAAACATGCTATACAAGTTTGGTTTTCTTTATGTTTGAAAGTGCCCTTGTCTTGTCTTTCTTGAACCTGCCCGTGGGATTTGTGGCTGCTGGTAGTGGAAAAGTTTGATTGTGCTTCTCCCTTTCCGTGTACTGGGGATCTTTTGCATATTGTTGTGATTGAACAGGGTAGGGATTTTTTATTTTGTTATATCTAATGATTGAGGTTGTTGATATGGTAAGCCCCTGGTTCCTTTGTAAGGGGCACAAACTGGCAAAATCAATATAAGGAGGTGAACTAAGGTTCCCTTTGTATTTAATCAAACTAATTTTTCAAAAAAATTAAAAAAAAAACTCCAATTATAATAATCATAATAGATGGATGAAGGGTTCCTTTAAAACAAAATAAAAGATAGCAGCAAAGTGAATAATAGAAATATTTTTGAAGCAGCATGAAATTTCAATTTATTCAATTTTTCTTCGATTTTGTTGAGGTTCATTTAAATTAGCTTACTGTTAGATTATTAATAGATTATTAATATATATATATATATATATTCAAATATTGATAATATTGCGTGGTGACGTCGTTTATATAAGATCCCTTGCTTTCCATTGTATGCTTGAAACCAATAAGAGCTTAAAATTTTTGTTTTCTGAGAAAATGGCTTCTTCTGTCACTCAGGAAGACAAGTACCGTTCTTACTTGCACGGGGAGGGTGAAAAGAACACTAAGTGGAAGTTTGGTGCTCCTCCTAACTATGATGTTGTTAACAAGCTCTTTGAAGAAGGCAGAACTAAGGTTTCTTTTTCCTCTGTACAATATACATGGGTGTATATCAGTATATGGATTCAATGTGTCACTAATCAGTATGACAGTCTGGTTTTTCATTATATTGATGACAGATATGGCCTCCTGGATCACTTGAAGAAAAGGTCCAGAACCTTGTCAAGACATGGGAAATGGAAATGTTCCATAAAATATCCTTTGACGACTACAAGTCGGTTAATCTGGAGAACTATACTGTCAGTGTAAACGGTATGATCACCATTTCTTTTCCACTTTTTCATCATTAAGATCCATCTTAGGTTTATCTTTTCATTAGTCAGAGACAAAAAAATAAAAATAAAAGAAGCCCTGATTTTTTGACATAATATTCAGGAAGGAAACCTTTGACTTTGGAAGAAAAGAGAAAGCTTGGGGGAGGATATAACTCCTTCATGCAAACATCCTTACCAGAGAACTTGAGGGGCTACAACCCAGCAGAGGAAACTGCAGATTCCTCTCATGTTGCCTTCACAACAGCGTTTCCAAGAGGGTTTGCTCTGGAAGTTATCCAGGTTTATTCAGGGCCTCCACTGATTGTGTACAAGTTCAGGCACTGGGGTTATATGGAGGGTCCTTTCAAAGGCCATGCCCCAACTGGGGAACTAGTAGAATTGTACGGAATATCAATTGTGGAGGTACATGTTAACTCCTATAATTCTTGGTTCTTTTCTCTTCTATCCTGTGAATAAATTCAGCGTTTCTCTGTTGAAATAGGTCGATGAACAGATGAAAATCTTGAAGGTCGAGTTCTTTTTTGATCGTGGAGAGCTGCTTGGAGGTCTTATGACAGGTGCTAAACTGGGTAGTACTGGCACTGATCAGGTGGCTTTGAGCTGTCCATTCTTGAGGAAAACAGGATAGCCTGCTTGAATGCCTATGCATAATTTTCTGTGTTTATTTTTTTTATAATTGGAAGTAGAGGATTTGAATCTTGCTCTTCAGGCAAAGAATCATACACTATCTAATGAACTAAATGTTCGGGTGCATGCATAATTTTCTGTGTGATTAATAAAAATGAAGGATCTTTCCAAAATGCTCTCTCCTTTGATTGACTTGCGTTATTCACTTATTCTAGCAATATTGTTGGATTGTAGCAGCTCACAAACACAATGCGCTCAAAGTATTGCAGCAGCTAACTGAAAGAGCCTGCTGCACTTGTGTTCTGATGCAGAACCACGAGTGGATTATTTTTAAACCAGCTAGTGTTATTGCTCTCATCTGTAAGCTGGAAACCTTGGGCGATTGTAATCTTTTGAAGCAGCTATTTGGCTGAATCCTTACTGCTACAAGCAGAATATTAACGAAATCCTAATTATTGGCTGAGGTATATATATATACATATATAGAGGCGAGTCAGTGTTGATCACTTTAGTCATTAACTACTCTCACTATAACTGAAATATTGTCCCCTTAAATAATGTTGAACTTAAAATATCTCAACTAAGAACATCACATTCATACACGAAAGTCTTCCGCGAAGGTATGCAATTGAACCAAAAATCTAGCATTGCAGAGAGATATGAAACTAGACTGAGAACCAACACTCCAATGACAGAAAACTTGAATGATATGGAATTGCTGCTGAAAAAGCTTATCAAAGCAAGCAAATATGAAACTTGAAGTGGAAAACCAAATCCAACCTGAAATGAAGCATGAGCAGCAGAGTCTGCCATACTTCAACAAATATGTCTCTTTAAATTAATAAACTACATTGATCAGTTTCCTGAAGAAGTAAGTGAATACAAAATTTATGGGAACCAAATAGTAGCAATCAATCTATAAGCCAAAGAGCAGAAGATTGCCGAGTAGTATCTTGGGAGAATCAAACAACGTAGAGCCAAATAGCCTGAGTTAACCTGGACTGAACTTACCGCCTCGAGAAGAAGGAAAAATTATCGAAAGCTATCAATAGAAATATAAAACTTATGCATATCGAAACTTTTTCTAACTGTGCTCTAATAGATACCGCCAATTGTAAACCTTGGACAACTGATGTACACTACACAACCCAAACTTTATTCTACACCTAAAATCTTGAATTTTTCTTTGACGATTGACCTATATCTACGCCGTGAAGCAATGGGGTTCAGCTTCACCTACCTCCCAGTTCCAATCAACATTTTTTATCATGAATTTTTTTGAAATTCAGTTGACTAAACTAACCATTTCGCATTTAATTAAGTGTTAAATCAAGATATGTATCATGTATCAAAATCTTATTTTTTTTTATTAACTGAATATGGTAACATACAGTAAAAAATTTTAAAATTAATTATAAATAACATTTATATAGGTAAAATAAAAAAAATTGAAAAATATTAATTTTTTAACAAAATTGAAGATTATAGGATATAAACGGAAAAGATTATTAATTTTTTTAATTTAAACTTTCAATATACTTTTTAATAATATAGATTTTTAAATAAAATATATTTATTTTTATATTAATTTATTAATTAAAAATTAAAAATATTTATCATGTTAAAATTAAAAAGGAATTTGGTTCTTTTTGTATTTTTTATTAAAATCTAAAGATTGAAATTCATAAAATATAATTTTTCATATTTCAACTCAAAAAATAATAAAAAAATAAATTTTTTAATAATTAATTAGAACTAGCTTATAAGAAGTGTATCGATTGTATTGTATGATACACCTCTTCATAAGATTGCGATATAGATATAAATACAAATAATTTTTTATTAATATTATATGGTGTTGTGTGACATCTTACTATATACATATTACATATTGTATGATAATGATAATTAAAAATTACAAGGAAAGTAGTAAATTTGATTGAGTTCGAAACTCTTACTCTGCAACAGCAAAATCATTCAATGAGCTCAACAGCCATCGAGAAATATTAGTATCTCTGTAATATGTTTATGTCATCCCATTTTATGTCACTGCTTACGTCCTTGATTAATCCAATGTTGCATTCGTAATATTAACGAACAATGCTGTTGGCTTTTTCCCATCAAAGTCACCACGTAAATAGTTTATAATTTTTTATTATTTTTTTTATAATTGGAGGAAGAAGGATTCGAACCCTACTTTTTAAGTAGAAGATTCATATAAAGTGTTATATTTGGTTATTTACTAAAATCCCCCTTTGGAGGCGAAGGATGGATTGTTAGTGTGGACGATTTGGAAGATATAATTGGAGGGCATGTATGGTTAGGTTCCATTTGTATATTTGGTGGAATCTGGCATATCTTAACCAAACCTTTTGCATGGGCTCGCCGTGCACTTGTATGGTCGGGAGAGGCTTACTTGTCTTATAGAGCTTACCCTCTCCTTCTCTTCTCTATTCATATTCCAAAATATCGAAACTGATCAGTAATCCAAGACCAGAATATTTGGAGGATTCTTCTGACCAAAATAGAAAATATATCAAAAAACTAAAAAGTATAAT
>NW_018397260.1:2626138-2703638 GCF_002168275.2 Theobroma umbraticum | reverse complement strand
CTAGGGTCTCCAATCATGGTAGATGAAAGAAGGGTTCCTTTAAAACTCAAAAAAAAAAAAAAAGATATGAGAAAAGAGATTAACAGGAAAATTTTTAAAGAAGCATGAAATTTCACATTTATCCAATTTTCTTCTTTCAAACATATCGGCTCATTTTAAGTTTGAATATTGAGATGGATGATTATGATACGAAAAAGAATTATTTTATTGTAGAAGTTTAAAACGTTAATGTATATAAATAAAAAGTCTCATACTGGATAATTTCCTGGCAATTAACAAACAGAGTACTTAAATAATGGAATGTGACCCACGTTTTCTTTCCTCCAGCAAGGAGTTCATTGAAGGAGGAATTTGGTTTTGACTAGAACTCCTAAGCAAGAGATCTTGTGAGGGTTCATTTGAACTTGCTATTAGATTATTAGCAGGTTACACCCTAGAGGCTATTCCTTCAAAGTGCTTTGTTCATTTAATTTGTCTGAACTGAATTGGGAAATTTATTATTTTAAAGGTAACAAGGAATTTTTTTTTAACAAGATAAATATAAAACAATTGTCCTACACCCAACTCGTAACAATATAAAGTGAATAGTTGATAGAAAAATATTGCACGTGGTTAATATCCGTAAAGAATTTAGAATTATTTACTAATGCATTCATTATCTTCAATTTCATTGCTTAAATATTTTTAACCTGAAACATTTTGCCTATATTTTTCAAACCGAAAGGGGAAAAATTTAATTTTTTAAATCCAAAGTCCTCAAAAAATTTTGACTAATCCTGATTATATCATATGCAACTCTTTTACGTGGTCAGTGAGATAGACCTTGGAACCTTCGGCGACGAGAATTTCCGCTGTCAACTTTGGCAGGCTGTTCATCACAAACAAGTCATGACGGAGGTTGCTTATCCATTGCGGATGACCCTTTCACAGTTCAACCTAATCGATTTCGCATTAAAT
Source organism: Theobroma umbraticum (assembly GCF_002168275.2). NCBI lineage: Eukaryota > Viridiplantae > Streptophyta > Magnoliopsida > Malvales > Malvaceae > Theobroma > Theobroma umbraticum. Next base: position 2,702,681 of record NW_018397260.1, on the reverse strand, counting down.
TTGATAATTCGTGTTTGCATATTTTAATTTTGTTTTATAAATATAAGATAGAATATTAAAAATTATATAAATAAATATAAATATAATATAAGTAATTAAATATATCAAGATCTTAAAAATGAACATATATGAATAAATTTATTTATTAAGCTTATAACATGATATGACACACTTAATATGTTTATTAAATAAATTATGTTAAATTTTATATGATTGACTCTATTTATAACCCTGTTAAATGATTAATATCATTAAAATTTTAAACACAATTAACACAATAAATATGATTAACACGATTAAATTAAGATGCATCCAATTACAAATGAAATTTACTTTCATTACTTAAATTTATAACTAATAATAATAAAAACAATTATAATAAAATAATAATATCCATCAATTATAGTAAAATCTACTGCTAGCATCATCAACTATTATAATTAAAAAAAACATAATACTCAAAAAAGCCTTTAAATTATTTAAAAAAATTAAATAAATATTTATTTTATTACGTTCAATCAAGTCTATATATTTTTATTTTGAGTCAAATAAGTCCTTATGAATAATGATTGATTAATTATTATTAGTTAAAATGTTACTTTTTACTTTACACTCATATAACGTTGATGTGAAAAATAAAAAATATCATATAATTATGTTATTATATAAATTAGTATATCACGTCATTATTAATTATGACATATCAATATGTTATTTCATTATCAATTATAACATGTCAACATACCACGTAGTATAGAATGATTAGTGATATTTTGATTAAATCAACTATTAGTCATAAGAGTTTATTTATCTCAAAATAAAAATGACTTAAAATTAAAGTATTTGGACTTGATTGAACATAATAAAAATAAACAAATGGTTATTTGAACTTTTCTAAATAGTTTAAGAACTTTTTTAGATATTATATCTAAAAAATGTATTTATATGAGTATTGACACGAATAAATGTGACAAATAGACATGTTTACATGATTAATTAAATGAATAGTAAATAAGTTACAAATTATATAGATATACTATAATCATGGTTGTTAAATCGAGATAAGTGTCATGTATCGAAATCGTATCTTTTAACATTGAGTATCGTATCGTACAAGATATGTTAAAAAAAATTAAAATGAATTATAAATAACATTTATACGAGTAAACTAAAATTTTTTTTTTTAAAATGTTATATTTTTTTAATGGAATTGAAGATTATAGAATATAAATTGAAAAGATGATTATTTTTTAATTGAAATTCTCAATATAGTCCCTAATAATATATATATATTTAAATAAAATAGATATTTTTTATATTAAATTATCAATTAAAAATTAAAAAACACTCATCATGTTGAAACTAAAAGCGGAATGCGATGTTTTAGTAATTTTTCATTCAAAATCTAAATCATTGAAATTCATAAAAAATAATTTTTCATATTTCAATTCAAAAAATAAATAAAAAATATTTTTTTAATAATTAGTTAGAATTAAACTTATAAAAAGTATAACGACTGTATTGTATTCCATATCGTAAGATATGTATCATGTAACACATTATACATTTTTTTTACTTAATCAAATGTAATTTAGCTATTGATACGTATCATTTTTTATTAGTATCATATTGTATCATATATATCATGAATCGTACGATATTATTAACTATGACTATAACATGATTAATTAAATAGGTCTTAAGGGAGTTAAACAAAATTGATAATTTTTTTAAAACTCAAAATTTTGTGTTTTAACTCTATCAATACAATTAAAACACGATTCATTGTTACCTTAAACCTTAACTCTAAATAGAATTCATGTCATATTGCTATGTCATATACAAAATTACCATGGCCATTACGCATATATTTAAAAAAAGATAAAATACTTTTATATTTTTAAGTTTTGATCAAAATTATATAGAGATTTATTAGTTTTTAAAATAGACACTTTACCAAAAAAAAATTTTTCGCATACACTTAGGTCCTGTCATTAGTCAATGCTAGTGTTTTCATCAATTTGATGACACAGCAAAAGTAAAACAACAGTTTTATTCTTGATTAATTTTTAAAATTACTATTATATAATTCTATTAATTAAAAAAAACCCTCCCCTTTCTTGGAGAGCTGGGGACCATTATTAATTTTTTAAAAAAATATAATAATAATTTTTAAAATAACAAAAGAAAAGGCATTTTAGTGTTTTTTTAAATATGTGTTTATAGTGTTTGTATTTTTGTAACAGAATGTCTATTTGAAAAACTAATAAATCCATTTGAAATTTTGACTCAAATTTAAAAAATGGAGATATTTTATCCTAAAAATCCACTTGCCAAAGGTAAGGGTTTAATGTTGTGAGTCCTTTCCACCCATCAATGATTGGTTGGAGAGCATGATTAACTGATTTCAACCTATGCCCTAAATTGGGTTTAGGCTCACTTGGGTCAAAGCGTGAACACATAACTATAAACTTGAAACATTGTCATTTAAGGTGAGATTGAGGTCTTACAAGAAAGAAAAGAACAATTTTAAATTTTCAAGTATGACTTCATCAACCATGAAGTGATGCTTGTAAACTTTAGGTTGAACATTAGAAAAGGAGTCATTATCATTGTCAAGCAAAACGTGCCAAAGTTAATGAATCCACAACTTTTGAGCCTCCTTCTTCGGGGTATCTGGTTTTTGACTTTATCTTCTCTTTTAGTGTTGCGGAAAAGCTAAAGCAAAAATACTTAAAATTCTCGTTTTCAAATCCAAATATATGGATTTGGGTAATTGCCTGAATATGTACTAATACTCTTGTTTTCCAAGAAAATGACATTTGCAGACAGCCACCGTCTTACATATACAAGATGTTTGGTTCGCAGAATATACAAAAGTAAAATACAATAATTATTTTGTAAAAATAAATAATAATAATAATAATAATAAAATAACTATTATATAGTTTGACACAATAAAAAAAAAGTAAATATTACTATTATGATTTATTGTAGTGTTTTATTAGTAAAAATAACCTTGAATTAAAAAAATTAAGTGATAGAAAAATAAAAATACCCTTTATTACATTAATATTTATTTTTATCGAAATAATACATTATATATATTATTTTGATTCAAAATTTGACCTTGACACAGACAAAAAGAAAAGAAAAATTTTTTAAAGTTGCTAGAAACTTATCTGGGTAATATTTTTTTCAAATAATATTTTTGATGTAAAATATTTGATGAAAAGAAAACTCACCAAGAAAGAAGTTTTTACCCATTATGCATAATGTTACGCACCTTTTAATAATTTTGATCAGTTCAATGAAAAGAGTTGCAAACCCAAAACATTAAACAAAGAACAAAAAATAAGGCAGCAGCAAATTAAACCCAGAATCTTGTACACCGAACAAAAAAAAAAAATACTTGAGCATATTTAGTTCAACTCATTTTTCTTGACATCAAACAAGTACACGATCAAAGGCGGAGCTGGAAAAATAGACGGTGGATGAGAGCAACACAGATGGAAAGGTGGATGAGAGAGAGGCGGTGGTGATTAGCAAAGCCGGAAATGGTGGAAGAGAACTATGCAACTGGAAGAGGAGGAGGGAGAGGAAGAAGAGAAAAAAAAAAAGATTTTATATAAACAACGTTGTAATTTTCTAAACTTATTGGAGATAATTTCGTTTTAATGATTCTGAAAGTTATTCCATCATACATGAAATTGTTAATATCAAGGAGGTGGGGGTTAGGTTTTGTTAAAAATAACTTTCTACTGATTTGAAGAATAGATAAAACTTAAGAAGTATTATTTCTATTCAAATTTTGCCAACCAAATAAGGGAAGCAAATAATAACTGGGAACCAAAGGTGCTGACAGGCGAAGGGAGAAACTGGTGGAGGTCGTGTTTAGCTCTTGCTCCCTATAATTTACTGGCTGAAATTTAAAAATTGCAGTCAGAGTAGTCAGCAAGTTTTATGAGAAGTACCAATAACCCTGGAGTGCCAAGTCAAAAGTCTTAGCCGGCCTAAACTTGCAAATGCACGGAAGGGAAAGTGATCGAGGATAATAGATGTCAATGAAGGGTAAGAAATTTCCTAGCAATAGGGCAAACAGAATTTCTCTCCACACATTGGGAATCAAAATTTGAAATTGTGAGTGAATTGACTTCTCCTTTGCAACAAGAAAAACATATATCCCACATGACAGTAACTAATGCATTATAGGAATACTCAAACCTTTGTTCCTTCACCAACCTATTTTCACCGGATCTAATTGCTTGCCCCTTCCACTTCAGAGGAGCAGTAGAAACATTTTTTTTTCTTCACTATAAAACAACAGTTGGCAGATTAAAGTTTTTTTCAAAAACTATTTAATCATCTCCTTCAATCTTTCTTTTTTATAAGTTGTGATGTATTGTATTTGTTTTTTTCTTTCTATGATAAGTAGTAGTTTGATATTTAGCCTAGTAATTATTAATATTAAATAATATCAAGACGTTGTGGTTATTGTCGCACTCTGATCAGTTGTTGTTATTGTAATTGAAAATTCATATTTTACCATACCACTACAATTGAACGTTATGTGTATATATCTTGAAGATAGTTTCGAATTTCCTTTTCTTCAAATAAATAAAATATTCACGGAATCTTATGTTCACCAATTTTTGGCAGTGTTCTTCTGACAACTTTCAATGCATTGAATGGATACTTAAAACAAAATGTACTATGTAATTTAATGAATTGATATTCATGTTCGTATGATGACAAGCAGCGGTCTGATCACCAGAAGATTATTCAAATATCAAGTTAGGTAAACACTGGGCCTATATATATATAAGGTCCCTTCTTCACCATAGATAAGCAAGAAATAATCTTCCTAGTTTCAACTCTTCAGAAAATGGAACTTTCAAATGTTGAGGGAGAGAAATATCGTTCTTATCTACATGGTGAAGAAGAGAAGAACACCAAATGGAGGTATGGAGATCCTCCAAGCTACGATGTTGTGAACAAGCTCTTTGAAGAAGAAAGGACCAAGGTCTCTCCTTTCTGATCCCTTCTCCCTCTTAGTTTGCTTGTCTATTTATCTATTCTTACCAATCTTTAATCTGTGAATGGAAGGTATGGCCTTCCGGATCACTAGAGGAAAAGGTGCAGAACCTTGTAAAGACATGGGAAATGGAAATTTTCCACAAGGAACGCCTTGAAGATTTCAAAACAATTGATACAAAGAAATATGTTTTTAGCTTAAATGGTAATACCAGAAACTCAATCAAGGTGCTCATTTTACGAGTTATAGTAATTCATCTTGTCATTAGGATGTTGTTTTCGAATCTGTGTACAGGTAAGGAAGCTTTAACCATGGAAGGGATACAGAAGCTTGGCGGAGGCTATAACCCGCAGTTGCAAACTTCCCTTCCGGAGGAGTTCAGGTGTTATGATCCGGATAAGGAAACGTCAGAATCATCTCACAGGGCTTTCACAACAACGTTTCCAAGAGGTTTTGCCTTGGAGGTTCTTAAGGTTTATACAGGGCCCCCGGAGATTGTCTACAAGTTCAGGCACTGGGGTTACAATGAAGGTCCTTTCAAAGGACACGCCCCAACTGGAGAATTGGTAGAATTCTACGGAATGGCTATCTTTGAGGTATCTACTGTACCTTGTATATTTCTAGTCCTTTCCTTCTTGCTAATTGTGTATGAACCAAAACCTATTACATGTAAAATAGGTGGATGAAGAGATGAAAATTGTGAGGGTGGAATTCTTTTACGATCGTGGGGAACTGCTGGGAGGTCTGCTGAAGGGTGCTACCATGGATAGTTCTGCTCTAGAGGCAGCTTCTAGCTGTCCCTTCTTAAGGAACACGGGGTAGAAGTTCTCCCATAATTCTGCAATGTAAAATGAAAACAAAACCCTCTTTGAGGTCGCCCTTGCATTGACTCCCATTATTAAACTCAACCATTGGATCAAAGGAAAAAAAGAAAAAAGAAAAACAATAAAACAAGCTCTGCTGGATACTGCATCTTTTTATGTAATTCCTATAGTATTACTACAAAAAATAAGCAAATGCTTTAATGGGGCATTTCAGCGTGGTTGAAAGAAAGGCTTCTTTCCAACTTGCTTTGTTGTGTTGTCTTTCCAGATTTCCTAATATTAATTGGAAGAATTTTCCATACTGATTCCTTGGAATGAGATTGTGAACATCTTTATAGACTCATGTCTAAGTGCTCGTTTGAGCTGACTTTTTTTCAATTTATCTATTTCTTAAAAACAAAAGCTAGATCAAACATGCTCTAATTGTCTTTCTGTGGAGGGGAACGGAGGAGGACAAGAGGAGGGTACACTTGCTGAACTGGGATACGATTTGTGAACCAAAAGATTTATGTGGGTTAGGTTTAATCGATCTGGGTTTGAGGAATAGAGCGTTGATGAATACATGAACCCGGAGGTATGGAAATGAGGGATTGTTTGTGGAAGAGTGTGATTGCAGAGAAAAAGGGAAATGACCCATGCCGGCTATTTGCTTTCGCTTCTGTTTCTTTAACAAGGAAAAAATTGCAACCTAGGTTTCAGGCACCTTGTAATATATTTACTAATAGCACAAGAGTGAAGCATTTTACTTGTTTTCAAAAATCCTATTGCCTTTGCCTTTGAACTTTGATTGAAAAATAAATTTAAAAGTCCGTTAGATAACCGTAAATATCTTTTATTGTTAAGATAAACAAATGACAAAACAAAATTGTTCCTCAAGAGCGTAAGAAAATTTACAGAATCAACGGGTTTTTTTTTTATTTAAATCTCATTTTTAATATCCAAACAACCTCAAAAACCATTTTATGTTAAAACAAATGCACCCTAAAATCCACAAAACAGGACATGCCATCTTCAACTCCACCGGTAAAGTCAAATTTGAATTTAAACAACTCAAGTTATTAATTGAATCAAGTTGAACCGAATTTTGATTTAAATAAATTCAAATTATTGGCTCCTTTTTAAATTAGATCTGAGTTAAACCGAATTCGGATTAAGGGTTGGTTGCCATGTCAAAGTGGACTACAAAAATGCAGTCAGGTAGTACCGTAGATTACTGGGAAAAAGGACATATTCCTCCATCAACCATTATCCTATGAAACTAGAGAGAATGAGGGTTGCGATCTTATCTCAAATTCATCTTTTCTTTTTCTGTTAATTCGGTAATTGAAAATTTATATAATCTCGTTTTGGAGGTCTAGGTGTGGTATAGGCTATGAAAAGATGTAATATAGCATAAGATAATTTTACTATGCCCATGGCAGAGAACCTGGATAAGGAGCAGCCCCGCAATACCTAAACAGGCCTTCAATTTCAGGGCATCCATTGGGATAAGGGATTGACCGATGGAAGGGATCTCGGCCTACTTTTTTCCTCTTAAGTGGGCCGATACATCCATATGGATCCTGTTGAAATTGGATCCTCACCAATGCCTCCCCTTTCAAAGCTGCTTCTTTCGAAGTTGTTGAAGCTGGGGTGCCTGTGTACAAGAACCGTGACTCTGGAAAGCCAATGGCAGAGCGATGCAAGTGTGCAAATCTCTCTTCCTTGAAATCATAACTTACAACCTGGTCCCAATGCAATAGGTTTAGGATGAATTTTCTTTCCAAAAATGGAGGACAAGACAGCACTTGTTATAAATAAAGAACTAGCCAGTACATATTTAAAAAAATAAACAAATAGCTAAGTACTTCCGGGTAACATGTGAGGAAACCAATGGGGTTCCATCACCATCATCATACGTGTACAAATGCAGAGCGAGCCTCTACTAGCATAACCAGTAAGCAGAATATTGAGGTCAAGTTTGAGAGGTATACTATTTCCAGAGAGCAACGATTTCTTTATTCATCAAAGTAATTCTTTGGCACATTGGGATTAGTTGATACGACACCTCCATCATCAGCTACTTGACAAATGGGAAGAACATGTAACAAGCTTTTATCTGGAGTAATATATATACTTCTAACTGATGTCTAAGGACGCATATCGTGACCGTAATCCAAACATGTGAAGACATGTTGTGACCATAATCCAAACAACTAAGAAGCAGTGGAAGACTATCAAAAAAACCAACTTAAAATTTAGATGGACCAACCTGTGTCAATAACCATTAAAGGAACTCAAAATGAAAGAAGAAGCAGTAAAGAGAGACCACGAATAATATACATGATTCAGGAATCTATTCCCTATGTCTACGAGTACAACAAAGAAGAAGTTCACTATCATAGAATATAGATTACCATGGTCAAGCTCTTCCCAAAACCTCACTTGCAATCTCTTGTCACCCACCTAGAATTTGTATGTGTTTCTTAGTTTCTTGACGGTGGTTACACGACCAAACTCCAAAATTCAAGAGCAAGAACTCTTAAAACTCAAAACTCTCTAACTTTCACCTTTTTTTTTTCTCAGCCCAGAACCTCACCCCGTAATCTCCATTTTACCTTCACACAATTTTCTTTTCATTCCCAGATTGCTCTCTTTCCCAATTACCCTTAACTCAACAAAGGGACAACAATTGAAAAAGTCAAGAAGACGTGAATATGGTGGAGGCTGAGAATCTTGATTTCAAGGGGATGGAATTTCTGCCACTTTAACAACAAATTTCTCAAGGATGTGATAAGGTTGCAGTGTAAGATCCTTCTTTATCCCAAGGATTATGAAGAGAGAATGTACGACCAATGAGTTAGCTAATGAGTTGTTTGCACAGTCAGGCCATGGAGTTAGCAAGAAGGTGAAGTTTGTGACAGTGTGTAACAGTTAGGGAGCTTTGCATTCTCTGTCTCTTGGTGATAAAGGTATGTGGTGTTTGTTAGCATAGTGCACAAACAAGCTGCATTTGATGAAGAGCAAAGTGAGAAGAAGAAAAAAGGAGATCTTTCTCTCTAGGGCAATTTTGGAATATTTAGGGGTAAGGTTCTTGACAGAGAAAAAAGGATAAGTAGAAAGTTTAGAGAGCTTTGAATTTTAAGAGGTCTTTATCTTGAGTTTTGGGGTTAAGTTGTGTAACCACCATCAAGGAAGTGGCAAACATGCAGAAATCCCAAGCGACCGACAAGAGATTGTAATTGCGGTTTCAAGAGAGCTTGACAATTGCAATCTCTGTTCTTTAATGTAAATTTCTTCTTTCTGTGCCCATGGATGTAAGGAATAGGTTTCTGAATCACATTTACTATTTGCGTTCTCTCTTTACTGTTTTTTGAGTTTTTTGAATGGTTTTGCCTCAAGTGGATCAATCTAATTTCTAAGTTGGTCTATGTTACATGGACTCAGCAGTTTAGGGCACCATACAAATAGTATAATTTTAGGAAGTGTCCATGTATCTCTATCCTATTTTTTGACACTTTTTAGCCGAATCCATGAGACTGAGATTTTTAGAAAAGGCAGGTCAGAAAATGTAGACACATAACGATATCCGACATTCATACCCAAGCCCATGTAACATAGAAGTTGGTGACTTTGATTGTCTTCCGTTGCAACTTAGTGGTTTGGATTAAGGTCTAAGTCACAACAAGATGTTCTATGAACCCACCCAATACCTTTCTGATTTGATCATCAAGCGCTACATTGGATACCCTTGACTTGACTTTGTATGCAGGAAAATTGACATGTTTGGAGAACTTAAATGTATTATTCCCTGTAAGTGGCTGCAATTATACTTATCTGGGTGATTTTTGTTGTGGTCAATGACCTTATCATTGGAACCGAAATCATAATTGGTCTTATGTATAGCTATTTTGTACCAAGAATAAGAGCATCAGTTTAAAAGAAAACAGAAACTATTCACTGAAGACCTTCCAGTTTATTCTTTCACTCTATCTAAACATGCTGATAGGCCGGAAGATGAGGGGGAAGGGAGAAGTAAAAGAAAGAAATAACCAAAAATGCAGAAAGGTTGAATTAGGATTTGCTTACAGTTATGTTGTGTGGGTATGTCCCAGTAAGCTCTCGAAACCGACAAACACTAAAGAGAAGATTCTCAAAGCTATCTCTTGCATGCTCCTCTGTTAGTGACCTCCACTTCACACTTTCTTCCTTCCCTGAAAAACAATCAAATATAATAACAATGAGACAGATGATTCTAAGCCTTCATGCTGCAGAAACGATTTCACGGAATAAAGAGAGGACAGAAGCAAACTCATAGAACTTGACTAGGAACTGGAATAGCAGTGACAAACTCATTTTTCATAGATCAAGAAATCAAGGGAGTTCTTTAGTGCCATAAGGCATAATTATAAACATAGAATGGCAACTAAAAGGCAAAAACAACTTCACAAAGATAACATGAAATTACTTCATAATACAATATAGCGGGTACCCCTTATTAAAACACCTATAAAAGGGGAGAAGTTGTTCCACTTGGGAAGCAAAATGAGAGTACTACAAACAGCTCTAGTGATTTAAGCACCAAGTGCATAACCAAAGAGCAAGAAAACACTTCATGCTTCATTTCTCACTTTTTCTGATAACTCAAGTCAGGAAAGTATTACAGATTCCAGGCATTAAAATTTCTTTCTTGTTTCTACTATTGCTTGGACTTTTGCCCTTGCATTTTTCCCTTCAAAAAGAAGGAAAAGATGCCCAAATCAACATAAACATGTCTCACTTGCAGCATTTCTGTTGCAAATTTAGAACATCCTGGAGGTTAATTATGAACTGGCATTAATTTTTCTTCTTCAAACATGCTGTTGGTTTAACTTTTCAGTCCACAGTCACTAAAACTGATGATACAGCCAGAATCAACAACAGAAATGAAAAATTAGAACTACTTGTCCACCAAATTTTCATCCACTTAGTAATGATGAAGCATACACACTGAAATGTGAATACATCAGACAGGAAGATTAATTTGAGTTTCCCAGATAAGACCTCAAACCTACTAAGTAAAGACTTCTACAAGACAACATGAACAGCCAACAAAAGGTGCCAAATTGTATAAAAAATACAAGCTAACCACTCACATGAGAGAATTTGATTACATACATCAGTTCCAGGTATATACATTAGGAGTTTCTATAGGAGTGACATGAAACATGAAATGGCTAGCCTGTATAAGTATGTCCTATTAGCTGAAACTTGAAAGGCATGGATTAACTGGAATCCACTCTAAGAACATTACCAGTATCAATATATTCAAAATAAATACGTGGCCGAATTTGAGGCAAGCTCTTGTATAATGAGTATTCTGACTAACTCACCTAAGCCAAGCATTTTGTTGAAAGAAACAACTGCCCCATAATTATTCTCATCACTAATATCTGATTGAAAAGGCGCCTTGAAAATCACGATAATTGAACTCTCACTGGTGCTATGAAAAGTTTGTGAATTTGGATTTAAAGAATAATGAAGTTACTGAACTAAATCTAGGTACGCTCACGAAATCAGTAAGCATGATATTGCATAAAAAAGTAACAAATTTATAGGGAGAATAACCAGGAAAACAATCAGCAAACTCATTAGAAGTTGTCAAGTTTACATCTCATTCTTCAAATGATTGCAACATACGAACTAGAAATGAGGTATGGCAGAACAGCGTACAATCAGGAAATTAAAAGGGGTGAATAAGTGAACATACCAAACCATCCTTTGGATTCAGCAACTGTCCAATAACTCTGCGCCTCACTTCGAGGACCAGCATCTTTTCGAGTTTCTCCACCACTAAACAAAAGCAAAGCCTCATCATCTCTTGCTGTACTTTCTATCCCTTCCTTTATGTGAGCCAAAAAAGTAGCAGCCTGACCTGGATTCTTCTGATAAGACTCCAAAAACCAAGAATCCTCCTTATCAACTTTCCCACAACTACTACTTGTATAAACCGAATGTCCAGCAACCATTACAAGATTTTTAAGCTTGGCAAAGGGATAATTAATATTGAACCCATCATCAAGCTTCCTATAATTACTCAGCATCCTATAGTGGTGCTCATATAGAGATAAAACTATGAGGATTGTGACCCCAAATGACAAGGAAATGAAGAAAACAAGAAGTGGATGTAGCTTGTAATAGTAACGAAGCCGGTTAGCGAAGGACTTAATCATTCTAATAGGGTAAAATGATGAATTTCTAGGCCTTCTGATCCTTTTGATAGTTCCTGATTCTAGATCAAAATCACCCCTTGGATATGCATTGAAGGACTTAGGACTATTTGACCCGAATGGATAGTTATTCATGATAATACAAATCCAGCTGAAAAGCTTCGAAATTTATGTGAATTAAGCATAACCAGATAGGTAAACGGACAGATTAATGAATAAAGATCGTGACCTTATTTGATTGAATTCCACGAAGTCAAGCATAAACTACATAAAGAAAGATCTTGATCAATAAAGCTGAAGCCTTTTTGCAGCTTAGGCAAGTAGAAATGAATTTTCAGGGAGATAAATGAAATGGGGTTTCGGTTCTCTTTGAATTCTAAGAGTTGAACTACGGAGAGGTAGAAAGAGAACACTCACCAAAAATCTGGCAGATGATTGTCAAAGACGCAAATTGGTGGCAAGGTTTTGTTTTAACTTTTTAATGAGACTGCTTGATTATTTGTTCCAGGGAGAGAGTTAAACGGACGGTACAAAGTTTAGATCCAGAACTTGAGAGACTAATAAATGTATCTGGTCTATGGAGTTGGGACGTTGAAATTGTTCACAGGGATGGTTGAGGAAGACAAACAGCAGGGACCTGTTTTTGGGTTGCCGCTTTTAGGCCTGAAAACAACTCCAACCTTGCCCAAGGTTGTGTTTACTTATCAAGGTGGCCCGGCCTCAAGTTCATTTAGTTAACAAATAGTTACAATACTAGCCCAAGTTTGATGTTTGGATTTGTGATCGTGCCTAGCCTGCTGAACATATCAAGGAGAAAGAAATAACCTTTTTAACTATGGAACAATTACTATGAGGCTAATGTGAAATTCAATCTTTAAAACAAAAAACAAATGCAAGAATTGAAATTTGCTTGTAATTGACTCAAACACAAGAAGGTGCCATTGATCTTAATGACTGTTTATTGGCACTATTACACTATGGCAGCTCTAGCTGTTGTACAAAGTTGCCGGCAGAGGCTTACCAGATGAAGGGCATATCTCTGTCTCTTCGCCTGTTAAAACTAAATGCCATGGCATCATTGGAAACACCGTCAAAATTTCTCATCCTTTGTTTGTTTGTGACTCTGTTTCTACTTGTGCTATAATTACTGATGTGTTAGTGGGCTTTCCATGCAATTAAAATTAAGCTCAAACAAAGTAAGGAGATATATTACTAATAATTTTTAGGGAACTTTTAAGATAACATAATGATTAAAAGAAATTGTTAAATAATTTTATTTCCATCATCTTTACATACCTTTTGATTTTCAAAACTTGATCTGGAGAACTACTGCAAAATTGAGCACACTGGCTAATTGGCTAAACAATGGAGATAGAGGGCAAATGGTTTTTCTATAAGTGAGAGAGGTTTTTGTTGTTGTATGTTTAAGACACTCGTAGTGGTAAAGCATCTAAATTTATTTATAAATTTTCATTTTTAAAAAGATAACTTGATAAGTCTCATCAAGATAATTTTGATAATTTCAATTTATCAAGATTAAAGGGTAAAGTATTACCTTAAGACTGTTTTATAGGAATAAGACTATCATCGTAAGTGTTATCCCAAAAGTCCGATAGCAAGAGTGGCACACCATGGTAGCATGAAAATAGTGTGCTTTTGCCAGTGAACTGCCTTATAATTCTATTTCTGCTCGGGATCTAGATTAATCAATTTTCGGAAATAAGCTGTTCTCTGAAAAGGGTCTGTATTCAACGTTGGAAAGGAACAACTGTACATAGAAGCAGGCAGATGAGCCAAGACAAATAAAAATGAGGCGGTACAATTTTCTTTCTCTTTTCTCCCCGTAAAACCTTTCCTGGAACCTAGCTTCTTCTTCTTCAACCATGACAGGCTCAAGTACTTCAGCATCTGATGCAGATAAGTACTCTGCAACGTATGTTCATGCAATATCCGAAGCAGGCAGGCTTCTTCCTTCAGCAAGCAAATGGAACTCTATAGAACTTGACTTCAAAGTTCTACCACAGTCCTCAACTGGCTATGATTCCCTTCCCTCTGCGTACTCTAAATCCTATGATTATGAGCTTGTTATCACAGATAAAGCACACTACAAGCGATTTCTTTACATTTCGTTGACTGTAGCTTTTCTTATCCTAGCACTTGGCCTGGTGCTGCACTTTTTGCCTCGCAAAAATCATCACCATGAATCTTCTAAGAATCTCTCTCTTGCAGTTAACCAAGCTATAACATTCTTTGATGCACAAAAGTGTAAGAATTTGTTTTCATGTGCATTATGTTAAAGTTAAGATCATTGTCCTTGTAGATTAGTTTTAATTGATGTCCATACAACTCAGTACAATTTGTTTTCCGCAGCTGGGAATTATCCAAGTAAAAGTCCGATAAAGTTCCGAGGAAGTTCAGGATTGCGTGATGGGAATACAAGAAATACGCGTGCTGATCTTGTGGGTGGATTTTATGATTCTGGAAACAACATAAAGTTTACTTTCCCTACAGCTTATACCATCACGCTGTTGAGTTGGTCAGTGATCGAATATCATCAAAAATATGCAGATATAGGTGAGCTTGAGCATATAAAAGACATTATCAGATGGGGCAGTGACTACTTGCTCAAGGTCTTTGTTGCTCCAAATGCTACTTCTGAACCCACCATTTTGTATTCACAGGCAAGCTTTTTATAAATTATGTGCTTTAAACCTTAGTGTCTTAAATCTTAATCATGGTGGTAGATTGGTGAGATTTGAGATTGCTCTCTGGAATGTGCCTTTAGGTTGGAAGTGCTGGTAATGACACTCGAAATCCAGGCTCCAATGACATAAATTGCTGGCAAAGGCCTGAAGACATGAGCTATTATAGACCTGTTTCAGTTTGTGATGAGACGGCTTCTGATTTGGCAGGGGAAATAGTTGCAGCACTTTCAGCAGCTTCAATAGTATTCAAAGAAGAGAATGAACACTCACAAAGATTAACAAAAGCAGCGGAGAAGTTATATGGGATTGCAGAAAAGAAAGACAAGATCCACAAAGCTGTAACTTACACCACTATTGATGCTTGTGGAGGAGAAGCAAGAAAGTTTTATAACTCATCTGGGTACAAAGATGAGTTGGTTTGGGGAGGAACTTGGTTGTTCTTTGCCACTGGGAACTATACGTATCTTGACTATGCCACCACAAACTTTGCTGCAGCATCTAATAATGAAACAATAGCTGACAAAGGGATTTTCTATTGGAATAATAAGCTTACTGCCACTGCGGTAATTTTAGTAAAAACCTTTTATGCGGTTTTTATTAAGGTTTAATTTCTATATTTTATGCATTCATGGATTTTAAATTCATTTCCAAGTATATTTTTTTGTAGGCTTTGCTAACAAGACTTCGGTTCTTTCATGATCTTGGATTTCCCTATGAAAAAGCATTGGGATTATCCTCCGAAATGACTGATCAGCTTATGTGTTCTTATCTTTCAGAGCAAAATTTCAATAGAACACCTGGTAAATATTTTCAAAGGATGAATCTATTCATGTGCTTTACGCAAATGGATGTATCCTTCTGGAGACATTTTATCATTTCTAATCTCTCATGACTTTATTGTAGGTGGATTGATCCTCCTAAGGCCTGATTATGGTGAACCACTTCAGTTTGCAGCAACAGCATCTTTTTTGAGTAAATTATACAAAGATTACCTCACACTTCTTGGCAGATCTGGTGGTAATTGCACCAAGTATGATGGTTTTTCTTTGGAAATGTTACAGAGCTTCTCCATTTCTCAGGCAAGTGTATATCAGTCTATAACAAGTATGCAGGTCCTAATTATGCAACAAAGCAATCCTGATTGTTTCATCATTTATAGCAGGTTAATTACATTCTAGGAGACAATCCCAGGAAGATGAGCTACATGGTTGGCTTTGGAGACCACTATCCAACAAAAGTTCACCATAGGAGTGCATCAATTCCTTGGGATGGTCAATTTCACTCTTGTGCTGAAGGTGATAGATGGCTACACTCTCAAGATCGAAATCCAAATATACTTTGGGGAGCAATGGTAGCTGGACCAGATCACTTCGATGGTTTCTCTGATGAAAGGGACAAGCCATGGTTCACAGAACCAAGCATAGCAAGCAATGCTGGTTTGGTTGCAGCACTCATTGCAAATCATGCCCCTAATTTGGGCTTGGACCAGATGGGAATCTTTGAAAAAGTTCAGTTGGATTCTCGAGTTCCTTAACAACATTAAACTTCCACAAAGTTCCAAATGGGTAGTAGAAGTTCTGTTGCTATCACCTCAGCTAAAAAGTTGACCTTGGATACGGTTCCTTGAGCACAATTACATATTCTCCTTTTGCAATTGCTAATTGATCAAGAGATAAGAGAAGGGAAACTCATACACAGGGAATGTGCATAATTTAAATTCCTGCATTTATTTTTCAAATTAGGCAGTGGACTCTGCATGTCCGTTTGAGAGATTCAGGGGGATTGTCCTTTGAGAACTCTCTCTTAGTTTGAAGGATGTAGATGCTGCACTTAACTGGCTTGAGAAATGTTTTATTTTTGGAAGGTGCAGAATCTTATAACTACCTTGGAAAAGGAATCTGAAAGAAGAAACAGCCAATTGTCTATTTTGAGCCTAGGTGAGTACATGACTTCTTTTACATGATTGTTGGCTAAAGAGGTGGCACCTCCAG
Organism: Theobroma umbraticum; assembly: GCF_002168275.2. Classification (NCBI taxonomy): domain Eukaryota; kingdom Viridiplantae; phylum Streptophyta; class Magnoliopsida; order Malvales; family Malvaceae; genus Theobroma; species Theobroma umbraticum. The sequence continues at coordinate 2,685,938 of NW_018397260.1, read as the reverse complement.
CCGCCCATTACTAATTGACATCCATTCCGTGATTCTTATATCTACTTCCAACTTTTGTCTTTGAAAGACTTTAGACTGGGAATGAATGCTGTGCTTGAACAGTTTTCATCTCAGGCTCCCCAGCTAGTTTTCATTTTAGATAGGCCCCCCAAAGTCCCATTTTAATACCAATTCAAGTCTAAAATAAATTGGTTGTTTCCCTGATGGTGCAAATATTTGTACAAGGAATGGAAGAGTGGTTTAGGGAATCCTCTCTGTATTACGTGTTTAGATACATTAGAAAACGTAGCTGTTACAGCAAATTTTTGCTTACAACTTAGAAGGCTATTTACAGACGTATTTTTAAAGCAACAGAAAATGGGTTGGAGAAGACTACATGCTATATGAAAACCAAGCTTTATATGTTTGTTCTTGCCCTTTTTCCCCCATATATTCTCCTTAGGTAGACTTTAACCTATCCAATCGATAAAAGTTCTGCACAATTAAGAAAATAAGCATTAAACAAAGAACTAGAAGCTGGATCACTCATTTATGAGCAATATTGACAAAGATATATCCTCACCAGGATAGAGTGGATCTCTTCTAGTATAGGAACAAGTAATGAAATTAAGGTCTGCATATCCTCTCTAAGGTTGTCATAAGTTTGATCTTTTGTCATGAGGAGGCTAATGAATGTTCCGCTATCAGGCACAAGTTTTAGCGCCACCTGTAAACTTTCCATCGATTAGTTCATGTGGAGGCAAGATACAAGTTAAGGCAATGTTATAGTACTTTTGCTCAATGGTGAAACATTACATTAAGAACATGACATTTGATGACTTACATCATGTGTCAATGAAACAATGGTAGTCAAGACAGAATTCTAGGCAGTCCTGGAATATTATGCCTAAGCTAGAAATTTAGCCTCAGATCCTGCCATCTAATGAAAGCTTTTTGTTGAACAAGTGGGTTAGGTCAATAAAAAGAACTGCTAAATCATTAAGCACTTGAGACTCAAGAGGCAGTAAGATCTGAGGGGAAAATTTTGTTGCAAAGGAGAAGAAATGCTTAAATACCTTAAAAGCAGCCGATGAAATCCATCCATGCCATGGCTTCAAAGTTATATTATAGGATTCTTCAACTGCTTGTTCCATGTTCTGCCCAGGATTCTCCACCAACCTTTGTAACAAATCTACCATAAAATCCATTGACCTGAAGAAAGAAAAATAAATTTATTTGCTTTCAATTAAATATCTCCTTAAACTATTAGCATAACTAATGATATTAGACCAAGAGCAAGACGTATATCTATGTGTCTTCAAGTGTGCTCATAAAACTTCTTCCTCGGGAAATTGAAACCAATACTAGCTAAGAAGTTTCCAAGAGAAGCTTTGGCTCTGTATTCATCTCTACTTTTGCAGATGCCAATGATGCATGTTAACAATATCATTAAGGCATGAACCACATCTATTTACTTAAATTGGGTAAAGCATGAACACTGGGGACAAAGACAGAGCAAACAGCATAATTCTTTGAAACTTCAACTAGGACAATGAAAATTGGTAAAGAAATGAAAAAAAAAAAAAACAATAACAGCTTGTCAGTAAAGGACAAATCATAACATAGTAAAGACCTATAACAGAGAAGGTCAAAGATAGCAGACCCTGACTCTTCATTAAACTCTGATATGTCAGCCATGAGTGACAGACAGACTATCTTAACTGATGATAATATCACAGAAGGCAAAGTTGAATCTACAGTAATAAGTTAAATTATTGGAGAAGAGCTCTATTCATATCCTCTAACCTTTTCGCTAGCTATGATTAAATTGGAATATTTTTAGAGAACTGTGAGTTATTTACATATATAATCTGCTTACCTGGTAAGCCAGAGGACGGCTCTGCTGCAGCTGGTATTTGTTCTTGCATTGCCTTCACTGTCTTCTTCTTTCAATATTTCAATCAAATTTGAATATCTTGTAGGATCGGATTCGCAGAGAATCTCCAATCTCTAAAAATAGAGAGAAGAAAAAAGAGGGTTCCATCAATGTTCAAATAATCAATAAAATGACAAAAACATGTCCTTGCAGGGACAGAAATGCCCATGGAAGAATCGGTGAAACGACAAAAATAAAGCCAGAAGTGCAAGGTTGGTTGAAAAGTCACAAGGGCGTTCTTGTCATGCAAGAAAAGTCAAGTATGCATATTAAGTGGAAATCTAAGAAGCCAGATGCTTCCCTTTTGCTGTAGTTTAACTTTTAACCTGGATATTTTGATGAATGTCTTGTCTAAGGACAGCCATAGTTGGGCCTATCTTATCTGCAAGAGAACAAAAATGCAGGAAAAGAAAGTTTAGTTGATACTTTTGGACCCACACGTCTGATGAGAGAGGAGAAGAAGAAGAAGAAGAGAAACTGACCAAGAACTTGAAGAATCAAGGTACAGACATGAAGAAAAGGCTTGGTTGCTATATGGGCTGCATCAAGATTATCACCAGGCTGAACTTTGGCTATCATGGACAGCTCTTCACTGGCCGACCTTAACTCTGATCTTTTCTCCATTTCCCTTTTTCTCTTCATTTCAGTCTCTAACAACTTCCTTCTTCTCTCTTGATTCTTGATTCTAGATAACCTTATATAGCTCACAGCTGACTTTCCTGAATTTTTTTTATGGACTATGTAGGCAGACACCTCTGAGGTTTAAGAATTTAGAATTTACTCCAAGAGATGTATGATTGAATTAAACTAACAAAACTCGTTTCTTACTTCAGAGATACTGGCTGGTCTGGACAACATGTAGCTTCTCCAACCTGAAACCCTCTTTTTTTATTATTATTATTTGCTGTTTTTATTGTTAATTATTGTTTAATATTCATATTTTTTTTCTGTAAGAATTGATGGTGACTTTGTATTTGACCTTGGACTTATCTATGAGAGCTATCATCTCACTGTTATTTAAATGAGATCTTACGCTATATACAGACGGATGGTTATTAAGATCTCAACTGTACTCTTTAGCCTGAGCTTTGATCTCAATGAGTGCCAAAAACTGTTGTGGGTCCTTGAACTAAAACAATTTTTTTTTTCTTTTCTGTCCGATATATGAGAGAATATTTGTCATCATCTTGGCCATGCCGACAACGTTCGGGAGCAAAACACACTAGAAATTCTGAAATGAACTAAAGCAGCTGACAGTTATTAACAGGGTTTCAGCATGGATTCAAATTTACAGCTCTATGATTTTGAGGTCTTTGCCATCTACAAATCTATGATCCTTATATATGAAACTTTATGTATAAATTTATTTCACAGAAATATTACTAATAGAGCAGAGGCGGAGGGGAGGGGGGCTAATTTAGCTTTATATTTTTAAAATTTTATAATTTCTTCTTTACAAAACTTTTAAAGTTTTTCTAATGCATTTTTATTTTTTTGAAATTTTATAATTTTCTCTTAATAATAATTTTTTATTTGGTAAAATATCCACAATAATTAATTTTAATAAGACTAAAAATAAAACTTATTATAATAAAATTATTCTTAAACCTCACTTCTCAAAAACTTCACAATTTTTATACTTTTTCGCTTGCTAGCATTCTCTATGCAGAAAATCTTTAGTCGGTAACTCAATTTTCATATCATAATAATTGATAAGTTTAGTTTATTTATTTATTTTATTTTTAATATTTTTAACTTTAAAATTTTTTTATTTAATAATTTCTATTTGTGATTTTAAATTAAGATTTACTGTCTAAGTCATTTTTTGTTGAAAGTAACAAAACACGAATTTGATTAAATATATAAAGTTAGTTATTACTTATTTATTTAGAGATTACTTATTGATTTCCTACAAATTCTTTGTGCTTTTCTTTGCTTAGATTCTTGTAAACAATTAAGTTTTTTATTTGAAATTGCTTTCTCATTGAATTATTTATTAATATTGTATTTAAAATTTGTGATTAATTTTAAGGAATTGCTTCCCCATTAAATTGGTTATTGATAGCTCTAATATTTTTTAGGAGATTACTTCCCATTTAGATTGTTGTTATTATATTTGTTAGTTTTTGTTTATTGTTAAGTTTATCTAGAAATTAAGATTATTATCATTATTAAATTATTTATGATTATGCTAGTTAATTCTTTTAAATAATTATTAAGATTGATTTTTTTGAATAATTTTTAAAATTTGTTTATATAATTTTCATATGAATTTTTTTCATTTAAGTTGTTTTATATTTTTGTCAAACATTGAACTTATAGTATGAATGTTTTATAAACATTATCTTCGACTTTTCACCTCCTCAAATGCGAAAGTTTGACTCCACCACTATTATAGAGTATATATTGCTGAAAATTTATGGAGTCCAACTCCATGCTACTTCACCAATAATTTGTAATACCAATTGTGAATATTTATGTAGCATTAGGGTAGTGCCACAATCTCAAGCATTTACTATATGATTGGAATTAGAGAATTAATTTTCTAATTTTGAAATGGTAATAATTAAAACCCAATTTTTTTTTTTTCAAAAAAAAAAACAGTACAAAAGACTGCTGATATCCATTATTTTGATAATGGCAGGCCAGAAAGTTGGATGTTTTCAATCATAATTCTTTAGATAGAAGAATGTAAGGTTGAGAAGACCCAAGCCTTTTAGTTTGAGAAGTTGAACTAGCATCGGTGCTTGGGGGGCCTGGAAAGCAAACATTTTTCGAAAAGTTTAAGAACAGTGAAAAAGGGTTTCCATATATCTTGCTTTTTGCTGGGGTAGAACCATTGGAAAAAGGTTGTAGCACTCTTTACATTTCCAGGGGACCTCCCATATAGATAATTTGTGTTATGCAAGTTGCTGTTATTACAAAAAATAATCTGCAACCTGGAATTCATATGATGATTGAGAATAGCATGAACTCCTTTTTCCTTTTTCCCCTTCCTGGAGCTGAAAATGATATGGACATAAATAGCTTGACTTGTTTTTAGTTTCTATTTTTTTTTTCAAGTGAGTAATTAATTATATTAAGTTAAGATTCTTATTTATTTATATATGTTATAATATATTCCTTGAATTTATTACTTTGATAAAATCTAAACTTAGTAATTGAAATTCATAAAGAAACACAAACACTTTCACCACAATAAGTTCAAGACTTGGGACCTTCAAGCAGGAAATATGGATAATGTTACCCATATCTAAATGTCTCCTTGCTAATTCTTTGTTTTCTTTTAAATTCTTTTGTTATGGTAATGTTGGTTTAAATGGTTGTTGATCCAAAAATCTAAAATTAAATGGTGTTAAGGTACCATTGGGATAGTAGAGGTTGACTCTTCAATGATAAAATAAGCTCATATTAATATTTGAAAATGCAATTTTTTTTTCTGGGAATAATATATATCTGCAGCTTGACAGTTACATTTTCTGTTGGTTGTTATTCTGTCATAGACCACACCGCGGGGAAGCAAGCCACTTTTTCTTCATAGATGCCCCAGAATATAATTATTTTAATTGAGTTTATTAATTAATTATTTGCAATCATATTCATAGATCTAAAGATATTTCCTCCATATTTATTCATTCATTTTTCACTTCTTTATTTCATTAAAAATAATTATTTGTGTTTTTTTTCCCCTATTGTTTGCTTACTCGGGTAGGCAACTAGCTAGCTCGATATGGATACAGCCTATTGGCTATGCATTTCAAAGGAACTAAAGAGCCTGTTTTCCAACTTTAATTAAGCTGTTCTATTTTTTTAATTATGTATTTAATTAATCACTATAATTAAACATTTATGTAAGCAATGATTCAACTAATGGATATGGTTGAACATTTTATATTAATTTTCTCTTACATCATTCAAGTAAAAGCTTATAGGCTAATATATATAAATATATAGCTTGCAAACCTGATATTTAAAACCTTGCTTGTAGAAATGGAATCCTTTAAGAATATTTGAAGCTTATTTCACTCAATAATAAATTATCAATATGTTGATTATTAAATATTTAAAACGTTCTAATAGGCTCTAGTGCTGTTGTGTGAGGGAACAAATGTTATGGAGTAGTGCTTTACCTAAACCCTAAGTAAATCTAAGTTTTTGTTTCTCTTAGGTTACAAGTGATGAAATTTTCTGATAAAGGTTATTGAATAATTCACCCACCTCTTCTGTTTTCCTTAATTTTTTTGAAAATAATGATCAAACACATTCATGCCTAGAGATCTCATCTTCTTAGATAGACTTCATCAATAATTCAATAGTAATGCACATGATGTCTTTTACATTTTTTTTTTCATTTTTTTTTTCACTTTTTATACATTCAATTAAGGCTAAAGAGGAAAGCAGAGTTCAATCTTGTATTTTTTTTTTGTTAAATGAATGTATTGATTTCAACAACCAATTTATCATTTCAAAATTTTTATTTGTTTAACGAGAGATTTTTCATAATATAATAACTTGATTCGGACATGAGAAATTTAGACAATTACAAAAAGCAATTACCATACAAAAAGCAATTGACGGTAAAGTTCAAAATGTTCTCTAACTACAACGCAAAAATAATTTGCAGTTCACTGCGCCTAGAACAAAAACTGGGCATTGATCAATCAAAAAATGAAAACTTCCATCAATAAAAGGTATATAAAATAGGTCAAGTTTGAGTTCTACGAACAAGCTAAACTTCTTTTATTCTTCCTATTGAAGAAAGATTAATTTAAATTCAATTCTTTAAATCAAAGAATATATATATATATATATATATATATATATATGCACCATTTATTGAACCAAATCCAGATGCAACAAGTTCTGCCTCTTATGCATAAAGAAAATTGGAGCCAATACGCATTAGTGTCGGAGAGTCAACAAGTGACTGTACCATCCTTGGATTGCAAATGTAATAGTACAACAAAGGACATATTCCCAAAAAGTCAATAACATTCTATGATAAACACTACTTATAATAGTGCATTTTTATTCCACCACGGAATCTTACGTCCAACATCAGGGTTGGAAATTAAATTCAACAATATTATCAACATAATATTGTTGGTGAAGTGTTGCATTTTAATTTTGCCAAATATTGTTACCAATTGAGAGAGTGGTAATTATAATCCTAGCAGTGCCGAATGGGTTTGGTTCTTAATTATAATGTTGTATGACCATGCAGCAAATTAAAGTAGAATGCTGAGGTTTATGTATATTATGGGCTTTGATGTAAACCATCTAAATTAAAGTAAAATAGTGACCTCCTACTTAAAATAATAAGGTTCAAATCTCCTTTCTCTTAATTATAAAATATATATATAAAGATTCGGTTAAATTATACAATTAGTTTTTGTATTTTATTGAAATGGTGAATTTAATCTTTGTACAATAATTTGTAAAAATTAAATCTTTATATTTTCAAAATTAATAATGTTACTTTAATATGTTAAAAAAATTTTATCATCTATACCAATATGGTGTTCGGTTGTATTGATATAACATTTTCTTCTTTATTTGATATTGAATTTGGTACTATGATGATGATGATGATGATGAAGATGATGGGACATTTTATAAATGATGTAATAGTAGTGTCAATATGGGGTGACCAAGTACTAACAAAGATTTTATAAGTGTGGATATAAAATTATCTAGAGTGAGTTAATAATTTTAAATAGGATTAGAAAAGAAACAAATCAAAATTATGAATAGATTTCTAAAATTTAGAAAAAGAGTGTTGTAACATAGAGAAAAATTAAATTTTTATGCACTTGAGCATTTGGCTTATCAGTTTGTACATTATGCTCTTGTCTAGAGAGCAAAGTTCAAATTTTCCTTCCCTTAATTATAAAAAAAAATTACTCTATAATTTAAAGGAATAAAAAAGTGTCGTAAAATAAATAAAAAAATCATGTCATCATTAAAAAATTATCATATTCAATGTCACATTACTAAGAAATATGTTAGTAAGAATAACAAAAAAATTTTAATATTGTTCATAATTAGATTGACATTGTTAATTTTAGAAAAATATAAAGATTCAATTTTTATAAATTATTGTATAAACACTGCATCTATTACTTTACTAAAATATAAAAATTAATTGCATAATTTATTCTAAGCTTCAAATCTTATCTTCCTATTAGCTAATTGATCCTACTTTTTGCTTAATCCTTAAATATTTGGTGAGGTTTGAAATTTGATTCAAGTTCTGAACTCAGCCTTTAACATATATAAAAAAAAAACCCTCATCAATTGTATTGAATTTAGTGGCACCTTCACTCACACAATAATCAAACTATTACAGGTACTAAGTCCCAGCTTCTAATAATTCAAAGGTGTGGTCTTCATATATAGATATTTTAAAAATGTCTACCAAATTTTGAATTTAATTTTTGTATTATACGAAAATATTGTATTTAATCTTTTATTATAATTTATATAAATTAAGTGTTTACATTTTACAATATTATTAATATTAATTTAATCCTCCACATTGATAAAAAAATTGTTTTGTTCATGAAGATGGATACATCTTTTTGGCAGCTTTGAATTGACCCATTGAAGACTAAGGAAGAAAGAAGTGAGAAACAAACAATGACCATCGGATCTGGCGCAGTGACCAGATAGGCGGTCATGGCTGCAAATTTTGATTTTTCTTCTTTTTCTGTTTTTTTTTAGAGTTGTTATATGTATGTTAAATAAGGAAAATAAGAAAAGTGAAAAAGAGGAGGAATAGTTAAAACTTGAAAAACTCCATGTTACATTTATTAAAATGTCGGAAATTCCAAAATAAAAGAGAAAAAAAAAATAAAACGTAGACAGAATCTATAAGATGCTCATTCTTCTAGAAGCAATGCTTACGAAATTACCATAGTAATTAACTAGTACGAAAACCAAGGTGTTTCCCTTCATCAGGTCGTTATCAAATTATTATCGCGTTCTACTGATTATTATATTATCAAAATTACTCACCATTTTGCATTCAGCCTTAGGTCATAATCAGTAGACGTTGCCTACCTAGGCTGAGAAGAGGTTTAGCCAGTCTTATTATAGCCAAGAAGGGCTTGTGTACTTTTCTTTTAGGAAAAATGAGGAGACTTTGTGTTAGATATTTTTAAGGATTTATATTATCAAATCCAATGTTATTTTTTAATAGAAGTAAATTAAGTTTGTTAAGAATTTAATATAAATATTATAACTTTTTAAAAATTTAATTATATAAAAAATAAATATAATTTTATTATTTTTTTAATTCCATTTCACTCGATCTGTCAAGACTTTTTATTTGATAAAGTATGAAAAAATAATATTTAAGATTAAAATGGCAAGACTTGTTTGGCCATCTTTAAATGGATCAAACATAGTCTATAATTAAGATACATCCATAGTTGAAGTGAGAATTAGGCTAGTAATCATTAATGAATTCAAAATATTCATTCTTCACACAATCATGGTAGATTTCCGAAATTCTTGCTTGGATTTTACATAGGCTTGAAGTTCAAAATTGGAGAAGCAGAACCAGCCAACAAAAAAAATGGAGAAAGAATGAAGAAATACAGCAATGGAGAATTAGAATCTTGATTGCCGAACAAAATCAGGGCAAAGGTTGAACCATTTATCTGCCGTACAAACATATAGGAAAGAAATAAAAGACAACTCGGAGATTGGATGAGACGGTGTTTGGAGAGAAATAAAAATATTTTTAGAATAAAGTAAAACTTTATAATAAAAATTATATATTATCAGTATATTAAATATAAATTCTATTTTTAAAGTGATTTTTTTTTTTGGTGTGAGATTAAGAGGGAACAAGGCTGCAGATATTAATTAGTTGTAAACTGCCAGCAATCAAGAACTTTTGTGGCTAGCTAGTACATTAGCTATCAAGTGGAATGTTTATCTTCCTAAAACCTGGGTTGAAAACTGATTTATAATTTAATCACAAAAAGTGGATGAGAATGCTTGGCATATGGCAGGCGTGAGAATGCAATGGATTCGTTTTGAGATCAAATAAATTAACGATAATCAAAAGAAGACAGTTAGAAAATGACACCCTTCTTCTTCAATTGGAGCACCTTAAATCCTCCCCCATCCCCAAAACCTTAAACATCAACCAACAACCAAAAAAATAAAGAAAGAAAATTTTAAGTGAGGATCCAAATTCTTTTTGTAGAAAAGAAGAAAAAGTCCAAATTAACTTGCGTCATACATGTATGACAGCTATTCCAAGAACTTGGATTAAGATATAAACATATAGGAGTTAAAATAAAAATAATTACATATATGGTTTCTGAAGATGCGTATCAAAGCTCAAAGTGTGAATGCGATAAGATTCTTTGAGGGCAATAATCCCCACAATGGTTTAGATAACATATATATAGACATTAAGCACAATACAGGCTGCGCCTGTATTAATTAGAAGATAAAATATGCCACTTGATGACGTAAAATAATTAGTGTGAGTCCTTTTCTTTTCAGTCTCTTAATAACCATTCAAGTGGTGTTAGGATGATTAATTGAGGTGTTAACATGCTGACAACATTTGTTTGCTTTTTGTATTCACTTGCACTATTTCTTCCGTGTATGATCAGGCAATAGTTGCTCATAGTTTATGAGGATTATTTTCCATACACGACAAATCATATATTGCTACTTCACCATTGAAAGAAAGGTGTTGTGTGCTTGTATGCCTCGAGGAATCCACTAAGCAACTGTCAGCTCATAAATCTATCACTCTATATATATGTAAGTCCAATATTTACCTTAATGATTTAGCCCTGATCTTCCTCTCTGGATAATTCTATTTCTCTTTCAAGTAACCTTTACTGTTAAGGGTGGCTTTCACTCTAGCCACGAGTAACCCTTTACTCTTCTTCTTTGTGATGGCTAACCCTTTGCACCTTTTCTTCCTTGTGGTTCTCACTCTAACCAAGCAAAACTCTAAATATGTGACTTAGAATCTCATTTAAACTCAAAAATTTAAATTATCATGTCATGAATCCATTACCATATATATGTCTTTTCAATAATTTTTTATAAACGTGAAATTTAAGAACATATTAAAAGGACGCACGATATTCTAATCTTACTCATCGAGTTATTATTTATTAATCAAGCAACCATATTAATGCCTCAATTTATTATTACAAATTATGTTATTAGATTCGTATAGGAAAATTAATGTACGAATCAATGCTACTTATGTTATTTTAAGCAAAAATTTTTACATATTCTAAGGGAGCATCCAAGATTATATTTGCAACTTGTGTTTGTAAGCATAATAGCAATTCTTCCTTGTTGGTAAAAACTATTTAAAAAATCTCAACTTAAAAAAAATTGAAATAAAACAATTTGTTAAGATGATGTTGTCACAAAAGTCTGGTGCTAATTACAACAAATAAAAGTTGATGGAGACAAGATTTAAATTTTGAAGGAATTGCTTGTTGAAGATGTTTCGAGTTTATATTGGGTATGGTTTGTATCTAGAACAAATACTTGCAACATCACTTGATTTGGGCATGAAATAAGATTATTTATTTTTAATACATCTTATCTTATGGAAGGGGAATTAAAATGGTAATATTTACTTTTGCCAAAAAAAAAAAAATTTGTTGCTTGAGAAAAAAAAAAGGTAATTATGAGTAGCATAACCCCCAAGATGGTCTTAAAAGACTGCCTGTCTGGGCTTTATGAGCCCGTATATAATGGGTTTCATGTCGCACAAAGACAAGATTACCCAAAAATTATACATTGGGCTAATTCTAGCCTGCCCAACGTAGCTGGATTAACCCATGTTTTCATTTCAGACAAAGACAAGATTACCCTCGTCATGTACCCAAAATGACAGCTTTAACTTTTATATTATTTCAGTGTCAGCTTAGCTGTATCAGCAAAAAAGAAAAAGAAGCAATGGCGGTTGCTGTTGGTGGAGCTGTATCAGCAACCACAGCAGGCGCACGTTTACTGTCTGTCTCGCGCAGTTTAGCATCTATCCAGGCTTCATCATTTGTAACAGTGCTGTCATCTTCGAAGTTGGGTTTGTGTCCAGTGCCGATAAGGAACAATGAACCCGCGAGAAAAAGGCTGTTTGTTATACGAGCTGCAAGAACTGAGTCCCAAGGTTTTTCCCTTGGTTTCAGGGCTCCCAATTTCCAGGTTTCTTTTGTTTTTTTTATCGAAACATAAAAATTTTACACGTTAAAAACATTTATTTATTTTTTGTCTGTATTTTATTACTATTATTTTGTTTCCTTTGGAGGGCAGTTGCCAGAGCCTCTAACTGGGAAGATTTGGACTTTGGAAGATTTTGAATCATATCCTGCTTTATTGGTAATAACTCATTTTTTTCTTGCAATGTTTTTTTTTTTTAAAATTTCTGTTTTGGTCTTTTCGTTTCTTTCTTTTGTTGGACGGTTGCAAAAAGAACCCGTGTTATATTCTCTAATCACGCCCTTTTCCTGGATTTTTTGGAATCTATTGAGCTTCCCTTAAAGGTAGTTAAAGTTTGTTTCGTTTATGAAATTTGTAAAAGTAAGGCATTCTAAGTTTTGGGATATTCAATGTTACCATTTTTCAAGGGTTTCATTAGCATAAGATATGAAATTCCTGTTTGTTCTCTTATAAGACAGTGAAAGCGTTGAGTTTTAGAAAAATCTAAGGTGAATCGTTAGGAGAAAGGTGCATTGGATTTGATTAATTCATAAATTGGGGTATTGTTAAACTGAGGTAAGAGTTGAAATGATTGAAAATGGGGTGACTGTCAGGTGGAATATATATTATTTGTCTCATTGTTCCTTATTTATAGAGCAATGGCTCAGTTTATGATGTGTTATGCTTTATTTGAAGAAGGATTGTGTCAGTGCCATATCACTATGCTTGTCACAAGATGAGAGTAAGTGCATAATTAGAACTGAGGTGTTTGACAAGGGAAAGCAAAGACAAAACAAGGGTTCAAACTAGAAAGGGGCATTGTTTATTTTTCTAAAAGAGATGATTTGTTCCAATTGGAAAATGCAAGAATTTAGTAGTATTAGTTTAAGATCCAGTGGGATCACTGGTTTTAAAAGGAAACTGATTGTGACAGGGATTATCGTTGAACAAATGACCAATATCATGGTTATGATATCGTTGCATCAACATCATTGGTGTTGGCATTTTGATTTGGTGTTCAACATAATTGTGACTTAGCCAATTATTCACTGTTAAATTTCCAGAATGTAAAAGCTCCAAATAGTTACCTTTGCAAGAAGGTTATATCTCATTGCCTGGGGTCTCCTTTTTGTTAAGACCTAGGCTTTATTGTACTTGTTATTTCTTTCAATTAATATATTTTATGATGATTGAGCAAAAAAAAAAAAAAAGGCTCCAAATAGTCATTGCAACAAGCACCTGTTCTTTCCGTCTTGGGTGCTGACTCATGGATGGCGGTTTGACAATGATGCTGTGGTTTGATTTAGGTTTGTTAATTTGCATAGCCAAATTAGTATATTTTGGCTTTTGGTAACAATCCAGAAGGATAAGAAGGTATTTTTGGTGGTGTTTTTTTTAATCAGTTTGAATGTCTGCCTGTATCTGCTGCTTAGGAATAGCTGGAGTTGTTTTGGTCCACTGCATTGAATCTGTGAACTACGTGGCAAGGGCATATTCCATGGTGGAACCTTAATTGCCGATTTTGACACAAGGCAAAAGGACAAATGTCATGGGGCTTGCAAACAGTGCATTTATAAATAAACATCACATAGTGGATTGTCCAGAGTAGTCCTTCAACATCCCTGCTCAACCCTGTTGTTGTTGTTTTTTTTTTTTTTCGCGTGTCTTAATGTACAACCATCTATTCTACACCTTTCACTGTATTTAGCTCCTTTTTACATGGAAGTATAACTATATATTCTCACATTTGTTGAATCTAGTGTCTCTTAATGAGGCAGACCTTGTAAATGAAAGAGGGCTACACTTTTCCCATGGACAATGCCAATTGCATACAAGTAGGAAAGGTTGTAGGCAAATATTTGTCCCAGTTAAAACTTGAACAAACCAAAATTTACTAGTATCATATATTTTTTAACTTGGCTTGTATATGCCCCTTTGTGAAGTGCATCCTTCATATTTTGATGTAACGAAGCACGAGCACTTATACTAGCTAAACTAATGGGGTTATATTCTGAAAATGTCACAGTAAACATCATAGTTTTGTCGAGTTATCTAGAGTTGAATGATTATGATTACATATATATATTGATTATGAGTTTGAACCAACATAGCAAATGGACTTGGTTTATGGTGCCACATACAGATAGGTTCAGGAAAGTTTGAACCTCTTAACAGAGTGAAATATTTTTTTAAACATAAATAATAATAAGTATTACACTGTCACTTTCAAAATAATTAATAATTATAACAGTAAGATGCCATGATGAGCTTCTTGATTCTTGAGGATTAACAGGATTTATTTTCTTTATATTGAAATGTATTTATCATAAGATTTATTGTAACCATGTTGTTTTGCAGGTTATGTTTGTATGCAACCACTGCCCATTTGTTAAGCACCTTAAGAAGGATATTGTGAAGCTTTCAAATTTCTATATGAAGGTAGCTACGTCTTCTTCCTCTTGCTGGGCTTTGCAGCCTGCTTCATTTCCTGTTAGCAAAAGGAACTTGAAAAGATAAATGACCGTACAAGATTAAAATTCCAAAATTTATTGCACTCTGTTACAGAAAGGGCTTGCAGTTGTTGCAATATCTTCGAATTCTGTAGCCACTCACCCTCAGGTTCCAGTTATCCCCTAATTTGAGAATAAAGCTGCTTTGAGGCTGTTGTATGGTTTCTCTAAATGAACTGTTGTTCACAGGATGGGCCACAATTTATGGCAGAAGAGGCTAAGCTATATAATTATCCTTTCCCTTACCTATATGATGAGGTATGCCATTGCTACCTTTTGCTCTCTCTGTAATTGTTTTGTGTAAAAATAGTATAAAGAAATGAAACATTATTAGAATATGCCTCTATCTTTTACCTCGAAACTATGCGTCTTCCATTGTTATAAAATTTGCAGTTTTTTTAAATTTCAACGTTATTATAGATTTAAGATAGCTGAATTTGCCTGTTATTTCACTGTCATTTTTTGTTTTCTTGTATAATCTCAGGCACATTTTTTGTAGTTTACCGTTCATGCCTAAATTGGTACTGGTGTAGTTAAAATTTTGATCTTCCCTAGGATTTTTCAATGGGTTTAAGCACTGGATCTAACAATCAGATTGCAGGATTCTAAGACTGTACAAACTTAAAAAGTAACTTCAAATATTATAAGTAGACACTAATTATGTCTCAAAATTAAAAAATACAAACCTTGATTAGTTTTAGCTTATAGATAACTGTAGCTGTACTGGAAGTAGTAACACAAGTGGTCTTGTTTTAACTGTGATGTAGCTTAAAAAAAATTACAGTTATTTAATTACGACAATAGTGAATCAGATATAAAATTGGTTAAGTGAGAGAAACTTTGGCATCCTTTACAATAAAATAAAGGGTAAAATACCCCCATCTCTTAAGTTTTAATTGAAATTCCAAACAGGTCCATTAGTTTTCAAAATGGATATTTTGCCTCAAAGTGATATCTTCCGCTGGACACATAGGTCCAGCCTTTAGTTAACTGTTAGTGTTTCCATTAGTTTGATGACTTGGTAATATTGAAATGACAATTTTTCACTTTACTGATTTTAAAAATTACTATGATTAATTTTTTATTAAAAATTACTATGATTAATTTTTTTATTAATTTTTTTTAAAAAAATAGGAAAGCACCAATCGGTGCTCCCTCCCTACTGGTGCTTCTCTATGCATTTCGAAAACTAATGGACCAGCATGGAATTTTGATTAAAACTTAAGGGTGTGGGGATATTTTACCCTAAAATAAAACATGTCAATTGAGACCACAGGGAATATGAAAACACTAGGACTACAAGAATATGACTAAGAAATAAAGACAGAATGCATACTACTAAATAATACTTTAGAATCTCTTTTCTGTTTCCACGATTATCTGGCATGTTAACATGATTAAGGAGATATTAAATATCTTAATATCTTTTTCTTTCTTATTTGAGCTTTAAATCTGGCACATTTCTCTGAGGTGTACTTATCTGTCTTTTGATACTCAAGCATGTGAATAACATTAGTTTGCTTCATAATTGATTTTCTCCTTAAAAGCTTTGTATTGATTAAGTTAAATATGTTTAACTGCAGACTCAAGATGTTGCAAGAGATTTTGGAGCAGTTTGTACACCAGAGTTTTTTCTATTTAAAAAGGTGATCACAATCTGTGTACCTCGTTTTATCTTCTCACAAAAATGCACAAATTGTTGGTTTTGCTCCTGATTACCTTTACAGGCAACCAGCGTTAAGCAGGTTGGCTATGATAAGTGGGCAGTCTGCTATGCCATGAAGATTTGAATGTTAGAAAATTTGTGATTAATCACAACACGATCTACTTAGAAGACTCTGTGCAGTGGGGTTAAGACTTGGATTCATGTAAAAGTATTTTGAGAATAATAATAACAATAACTTGTTAACTTCTTCCTTCTTAACAGGCTGGCAGGAGGCCATTTGAGCTGGTGTATCATGGGCAATTTGATGATTCACGGCCAAGTAATAATGTTCCTGTTACTGGAAGGTTGGCTTTTGTAATTTTAAACTTAAGTATGTAATTAACAATTTAACTCCCCTCTCCTCCTGTTGCATTAGTAATCAATCTGCTTGTTTAATGATTTCTAGGGACTTAAGCCTTGCTATAGATCTTGTTCTTAGTGGCCAACCAGTATCATCATTTCAGAAACCAAGGTGCGCTCTTCCTTGAGTACTTCCATTTTTTTTTTTTAATTTTATCTTTTAACAGTTTGACTTGAGGGATTACACACTAAAAGTCATTATTTCCCATTTGCTAATAGTGTTGGATGCAGCATAAAGTGGCACCCATTAAAAAGCTTGTAGTGTGCAACGATTTTATTCAGTTATCTAAAGAACATAATCTGTGAGTGTACATTTGTTCAGAGAAGTGGCATTTCCTTTTAGTGCAAATAGATAATACCGGAATGCAACTTATTTTTCTTGTCATAATGTTCCATGAACCAACTGGGTCCTTACTTTGGAATCCTGAAGGCACAATGGATATGAAGAGATTCAACATGTAATTGTAATCTGACTTGTAATTTTGTATATAGGAATTGGTCTACATATGGATTAAAAGCTGTTACAAAGTTTACTGATTACCGGTGTCAGGCTTATCATTGTTGGCATGCAATATCACTAGCAGTTAAATTCTTGGCTTCTTTTATCCCTTAAGAATTGTGAATTTATCAGACAGCATTTTCTGGTATTGGCATTCATACTTCTGAGAGACATTGAAAGAAGTTCAAGAGTAACATTAACCAACAGTCTGACAATTTTAATCATTTTCTTTGGTAAAAGCTCTTTGAAGCAGCAGATAACATATGCAAATATGGAAGGTAATCGTAGTCTTTTTTCTTTTGGTGCAAAAATTGACTGGTGCAGTGAGATGGGTTTGACAATTAGTCGTTGTAGTATGGTGCTTTGATGCTGACAAATGAAATCTTCTCTTCACATCCTCATTCATCCTACCATGGTGCCAAATTAGATGTTACATCTTCACTGTTACAACTTCCCTACCATGCAAATACTGCAAGATAAATGTACAAACACAGGCAAGAATGTAAGCATGTTACATATGGTAGCTCAGGCATGGTCAGTTTATTTTTTGACGAGTCTCTACCATACTAAAAACGAAGCCTACGGTTAATGACTCTGGAGGTATTTTCTTACAGCTACTGCTAAGCATTGGCATTAGAAATGCCACAAATTTCGAATGACTAATTTGGTTGTTGGTGTAGTTTTCAACTAGAGTTAAGTTGCACATTCTTTTTGGTACATTGTTAAGTTGCTTATTTTACAAAATGGAA
This sequence comes from Theobroma umbraticum, assembly GCF_002168275.2. Lineage (NCBI taxonomy): Eukaryota > Viridiplantae > Streptophyta > Magnoliopsida > Malvales > Malvaceae > Theobroma > Theobroma umbraticum. Next base: position 2,668,006 of record NW_018397260.1, on the reverse strand, counting down.
GTGTGCTCTGGCTACCATTTATATTATCACTGTTAATCTGTCATAATCGATATGTTTCAGATTGTTTATGTCTTGTTTATTAGAGTACATCCTAAGTGTCTTGTAATGTTTGTTGAATGATTAATGGGGCCCTACCACACTCTTAGATGAAACTCGAGCCAAAAAGGTATTTATCCCCTTCTAATTAAGTTGATTCCTTCTTGTTCATGGGTCATTTCTATGATTTGCTTGCTTGCTTATATCATGTTTCTGGGATGAGCTGGAATACGTTAAATTCCAGGATCATAAAAAATTTGAACCTCAGATTTCCTGGAACAGTTGAACTTTTCACACTTGGCTTCTACGTAAAATAGAAAAAGGAAATGTGTTCGCTTGCTAGTTGTCATTTGATTTAAATCCAAAGAAATCCTGTATAAACAATAATTGGCCAATTGAAAGAAAAAACGATGAGCAAAATGCTCAAATTTGTTATTTCTTGCTTGAAAATAAGAAGATGAGTAATGTACGGCTGAACCTAGATGGACTGTCTGCAAATAATAGTATTTTAATATTAAGGTTAATAAGGTTCAGATTGCTTGTAAGAAAAAGTTCCATTAAAGTTAAGCCTTTTGTCATTCGTTGCTTGCGTTCTTAGCGACTAGAGACTGATATGGTAGCATAAGCCATCTGTGGGCCTAAGATAGCTTGAAGTCACATGACCAGGAGCAATGCACCCTTTCAAGAACATGGAGCTTTAAGGTCTCTGTATCTTTACTGAAACAGATGTTGGGTAAGCTTGTGAGAGATGGTGGTCCTTTTGCAGCTCCATAATTTCATGTTCTATCTGCCTCATGCCAACCAAGATTGTGTCACTACCCTTGGCTTTTCAATGGCCAGCTCCCCAAGGACAACCCAATGGGCTTGAAAGCTACAGCCTTCCCGTATTGGTCCCCTACTTGAAAACTGCATCTGCTAAACAGTCATGCTGCTTGATTTTTTTGGAACTGTAGCACCTTTAATTGTTGTTTTCATTCCGTGATCTATGCCATTGATGAAAGCCGAGTTATTTGATTGGTGAGGTGACGGTTGATGACATTTTGGTCTTGTAAATATACAGTAGATGACAGTGATAATATTGTAAGATTTTAAGCTTCAGTATAAATATATTATCCTGTCATTTGGAATATAGGTACCCAGCTTGATGGCATTTGGATCTTCTTTATGCTGGGTCACCTGCATATCCTAGCAGTTGTAAATGTTCCCACTTTGGGAAACAGATGAAAAATAGTTGGTACGATTATGAAGTGCCATTATTCCTGTTCCATGTTTTGTATCTTGTTGGGGCTTGAGTCTATGAGGACAACCGCCCCACATGTTTCGCAGGAAACGAAGGATTCCATCTGGGTACATGTAAAGCTAGGTACTCCCCCCCTTAAGAGAAAGCAGGAGAGGAAAGGGGTATATGACAACTGAGTGAAAAGCCCGTCGTCTCTTCTATTCTGTCAAAGCTCATGCCTTTTCCTCAAGATTATCGTCTTTGATCGATGAATCAGGTTGTCAGTTCCTTTAATTGTCGTGAGCAACTGACATGCATTTCTTATGCAGCAAAGATAAACTCACCTTCTCCTCTTTGCCTTTTGAGAGAATATATATATGAGAATACTGAGAAATGCATTCAAATTAATGAAGCAGCAGTTAACGGTAAAGTAGATACAGAGCCCTAGTTGTGCTACATATTATGAGACCTATATAAATGACGGTTACAAAAAATACCAATGAACTAATGCACAAAGATTGGAGACTGGCAACTAAGAAGGTGAACTAATTAGAGGCTCAGATGATCTAGAGAAACTAGAGCAATGAACTGCAGCCTCCGGGTTGTTTGCTATTCCTTTTCCGAGAAGATTTGGTTTCTCATAATCCTCATTCTCGTGCCTGATCTCTTTCAACATTGCTGTTACATCTTTCATAGTGGGACGTTCCTCTGGACATGGATTGACACATAGGAGAGCCACCCCGAGCACTTGAAGCATCTCTTGGATTTGTGTACTTGATCTTATGAGGAGCAGCTGGTCAAGAATGGTTGTGAAGTCCTTTTTCCTTTCTCGAATTTCCGTGTTAATCCAAGTAATAATGTGGACACCATCTGGAATCTGGTTATCGGTCGGTTCCTTTCCTGTTAAAACCTCTAGGAGCACCACGCCAAAGCTGTACACATCACTCTTCTCTGTGATCCTCATGCTGTATCCGTACTCTGCAAATTGTCATAATGTCAGGATTACCTATCTACAGGAATACAGGATGGAAATAGGAACAGGTCCCAAAAGACTTCAAAATCAGGAATATTACGAAGCTAGTAACATGTTAGTAGTAAAATGAAGAAAGACATGACTTCTGTTTCATGCTCTAAACTAATCCATATGATAGATATCTCATTAAGAAATATATATATCTTCCGAAAAGTAAGTCGCTTATTCTTTCTGATAACGGTTGCAAAGAAATTTGAAAACAAAATGTAGGTTTATAGGAAGAAATTTGTTGCATAATGGGTGGTTGAATAACCTGATTGAACTCACCAGGAGCGATGTACCCATAAGAACCTGCAACTATGTTGGCAGCTCTCGGACTCTCTGAAGCATTAACTAGCTTCGCCAGACCAAAGTCTGCCAAGAAAGGTTCAAACTGTGGTCCCACCAAGATGTTATTTGCTTTGATATCACGATGAACTATTGGTGGAATACAATCATGATGAAGATAAGCTAAACCTTGAGCTGCTCCCAGTATGATCTTATATCTTGCATCCCAGTCCAAGAATACCTTGTTCTCATGCAGTAATCCAGCCAAACTTCCATTACTGATGTAATCAAACAAGAGTAATCTAGTTTTTCCATTATCACAGCATCCCAGTAGCCTCACTATATTTTTATGCCTTATTGACCCAAGAGTCTGAACTTCTGCAGAAAACAAATCCCTCTCTGGAAACTCACCTTTTTTTATTGGCCATAGCTTCTTCACTGCAACAACCTGCTTCGTGGGTGTCTCAACACGATAAACCATGCCCGAACAACCCTTTCCAACAATGTTTGAATCAGACAGACTCGTCAAAATATCATTCACCGAGAAGTTAAGCTTTTGGAATGGGGTAAAATGCCAGTCCAAAAAATCATCTTCATTTTTGGCTCCATGAACTCTGATAAACAAAAACACAGCAACAATGACTACTACAATAGTTACAGCTACACTGAAAAGAGTACGCATGATGAGATTTCTGGTTGATTTTTTGCCTTGTGGATTTCCACTCAAGTGGCACTCGCTTCTGTTAATGCAGAGTTCTTGATTGCCAGAAAATGCGGTGGAGGGGAGATCATGGAATAACTTAGTATCTGGAAGGATACCTGAAAAATTATTGTATGAGACATCCAAAGAAACAAGATTGTCAAGACCACCTAGTACCCTCAGGCTCCCAGTTAGCATGTTGTGAGAGAGGTCTAAGTTGGCCAGTTTTGAGAGATTTGAAAAGCTTTCTGGAATAGGTCCTGTTAAAGCATTCCAACTCAAGTTGAAGAGTATATCCAGTCCTTGCAATCGACCAATCTCTTCTGGGATAGAACCAGCGATTTTATTTCTGCTCATGTCCAACAGCTGCAAGTTCTTACAATTTCCTAGTGACTTAGGGATCAAACCTGTTATGTGGTTTCCACTGATTACCATTTTGTTTAAGGATGTGAGCTTCCCCAAATTCTGAGGAATGGTGCCTCCTATATTGTTCATTGAAAGGTCGAGGACGTTAAGACCGGCAAGAAATTCAAATGACGCTGGAATTGTACCTTGGAGCTTATTTCCACGCAAATCTACCATTTCTAAACGAGTGCAGTTGCCAATATCAGGAGGAATTTCTCCAGTAAATTGATTTTCTGACAACTCAAGAAAGCTCAAACTGTTTAAAAGCCTAATTCCTGATGGAATATGACCACTAAAGCTGTTTGATCCCAGCCTTAAACGGGTCAAGCTGGTGCAATTACCAATATTTTGTGGAATTTCATCTGAAAGTCTGTTTGATATCAACAACAATTGGGTCAAGTTCTTCAAATTGAACAGAGAACTCGGAACAGAACCGGTAAGGAAATTGTGGGAAAGATCCAAATGTTGAAGTTTCTCACAGTTGGCTAGCTCAGTTGGTATGCTTCCATGAAGCTGATTCTGCCAGGCAAAGAACTGAGAAAGCTCCTTTAGTTGTCCAATGGCTGGTGGAATCTCGCCGGAAAATCTGTTGTTATCTAATTCCAGTTGCTTTAGGCTCGAAAAGTTGCCAGCAAAAGGAGGTATCTTACCAGAAATGTTGTTCCCAGACAAAAGAAGCTCCTCCAATGCAACTAAATTGGCAAGAGATAAAGGAACCTTACCGCTTAGATAATTCAATGAGAAATCAATAACAACCAAACCCGAACAGTTGCCCAGAGATTCCGGAATTCTCCCGCTTAGCTGGTTCTGCCACAGTAACACCCTCTTGAGATTTTTCAATAAACCCAGTTCTTCAGGAATCTCACCAGAAAGTTGGTTTCCATAAAGAAACAAGTCCTCTAAAGCAGAAGAATTACCAATTTCTGGTGGGATGTGACCATTAAGATTGCTTGTATAGATTGAAAGAGTTTTGAGATTCTTCAGTTCCCCTATACTCCTTGGAAGTTGCCCTGAAATACCAGTATCTGCTAGACCAAGAAAAGAAAGTTGTTTGCAATTTGATATCTGCATTGGGATTTCACCCTCGATACCTGAGTTCCCACCTGCCCGGAAAATCTCCAGAGCCACCAATTTTCCTATTTCTGTAGGAATCTTTCCAGAAAGATGATTATCAAACAGTTCAAGCTGCTGAAGCTTTGAACAGTTTCCAATTTCCCTTGGAATCCCACCATGTAAAAAGTTTGTATTCAGAGACAATGACTGCAAGTCAGCTAACTTTCCAATCTCAGCTGGGATATTTCCTGTGAAAGCATTAAAACTGAGGTTCAGGGAGACCAGTGATGACAAGTTTCCTATCGAAGGTGGAATTTCTCCAGTGAGATTTCCATGTGAAAGGACCAGAGTAGTAAGATGCTGAAAATAAAGGATCTGGGTGGGAAAACTGTTACTGAGATTGATGGAGGTTATTGTGATTTCACTCACAAATCCATCACTACATTTTATGTAATCCCATCTGCATGGATTCTGGTCGGACGGATTCCATGAAGAGAAGAAAGCAGCAGATGAAGAAGAATTGAATGTTGAAAGCCATGAAAGTAAAGAGAGGCCTTCTTGGTTCAAGACAGAGATGGCTGGAAGCAAAGAGATGTTGAGAAACAAGAGAATAATAGTGATAGCATTGCTTGACATGATGAGGTTAGTATTCTACTACTGTTCTATCTCGTCCAGTTATAGATAGCAAAGTCAGTTTCCAATTTCCTTTTGAGCCTCCCCCTTATCACCAAGAGTGGGATCTTGAAATGAAATGCCCCCACTACGATCCAAAATTACTGAAAACAATGTGACATCTTTACTTTAAACTTAAAAAAAATCCTCTACACGGTTTTCATAAATCACATGCATTGGTTGTTCTGAAGTGACTGAGATTGGAGGGACAGATCAGTTTGTGGTTTCTAATGCACTGATGCACCAACACAATATGGATATAAGCAACTTAGATTATAGTTTTTTCCATCTACATGATTGGGGTTGTAAAAAAGCTTTTTTCCTTTTGAGTCATTGTGCAACTTTACTGCTGTTTTCCTCTGTTATGTACATGGAACTTCTCTATTCAGATTTATTTTTGTGGTCTACTTTATATCTTAGACATTGGAAAATAACAGGTTCTGCCGAAGTATTTTACGATAGCTCTGTACCACAACGAGTCTTTTACAAATGGAAAACTTCAACAATTACGACCCTGTGTCTATCTTTGGAGATTTTTTTTGGCTAAGATTAAGTGCTTGACAATGCTTAAACTCAAATTGAAGACCATTTATCAGATTGAGTAACCTGGATATAATGATTTTACAAACATGAGATAAAAAGATTTAAAGATTCTAGACATGAAAAAGATGGTGTAGTTTGTATTTCAAGTACTAGTGGCCAAGACATGTAGTCAATACAGAAGAAGAGATTAGCAAAAAAGAACAAAAACAAAAAGGAAAAGAAATTGACTTTGATAGAAAATTCAGAATTAATTGGACATGCTTTTCTTTAGTGGTATTTGTACTGTAAATGTTTCTTTCAGTACTGAGTGTATATGTATATGACAATGTGATTGACAGTTACCTGTAACTTTCCAAACACTCTCAAACAAAGATTGCTCATCTTTTTGAGTTGAGTTGCATGGCAGCCCCTGAGGTGTGAGAATGACAAAACAACACCAAAGAAATAATAATAAAAAAAAGAGGTGGACACCACAACTCTTATTCTTGCTGTCATTGGAGAACTGGTAAGGCTTCAAAATCAGTTTTGCATTCGATAGAAAAAGTTCTTAGCAACAAAGTAAGCCAATGATCTTCGAAGGGATTGGACAGTGGCTATACCCCAGCCCCTTTCCCATGCATGAACCTTCCCACAAAGGGCAAAACCGCTACAATATGATGCTAAATTTGGCCATTTTGTAAAACCTTCTTATACACTGCATTTTCATTTTGGCACTTTGCCTTCATTATATATACTTGAAAAAAATTCTAAAACCTTTTGCATAGACAACCTGTAATGAAAATTTTTATAACTTTACATGACTCAATCATAAGCCTCTGTCTCTTCTTTTTTTTCTTTTTTTTTTAAATGGTTTTTTTTTCAGTTAAGCTATTTCTTCTGGAGCTTTATGAAAGACTTAAGAACTTCATTCTACCTATTAAAAATGATGGCAAATGGCTGTCGAAAAAGTTAAGGTTGATTGTCTGCTTGGGACATGTAACAAGAAAATTAATTTGGCGCTATTTATTTTAACTCATGCATTCCTGCCTGATTTTTCAGGGTTCATTAACCTTTCATTCACCTGCATTCTGTCATCAAATTGGGAAGTCAATTTCCATGACAATAAAATGGACTGAATATTCGGATTAAAATCATTCTTACAGGTTGAATATGTAACTTTCACAACATTTATGATGTCATTATTCTATTCATTTTGTTTCGGAAATGCCCTGTTTAATTCAAGGTTTTAGACTAAGCAGAGTCTTTCTACTTTTATTTAATTGTGTTCGTATTTGACGTCGAGACATTGTGAGGACATCAATTTTGACGAGGTTAGAAATCCCATTAAGGTGCAAAATGGTCAAACTCCCATCTTAATTGGCCGAACCATTGCTCTTTTGAAAACAATCTAAAGGGAATAAGTACTCGTCATTCAAGAAAATATTCTTTAACCCCATTAATGTGTAAAATGACCAAACTCCCATTTTGGTTGATCGAATTGTTGCTCTTTTGAAAAGAATTTAGAGGGAATAAGTAGTGTTCATTTAAGAAAATATTCTTTACGCATTCTCAACTTGATGCCTAACACATAACCTACTAAGACTTTGTATAACTATTTCTAAAGAAAAAAGCCTTTTTATATTTCCATGTGGGACTACAAATAAACTAAAACTATTATTTTATCTTATAATTCTTATGTGGGACCTAGATAATAATAATATAATAATAGAAGCCTGTACCATTCTCTCTAGATTGGAAAAGAATTGTCTTTAAGATCCATGTCTTCTTCATGATTCTCATAGTAAGAAGAAAGATCAGCTATGTTGAAGGAAGAAAAAATTTCATAATCTCCAAGAAGCTCAATCTTACAAGTATTCTCATTAATACGTTCCAAGATTCGCAATGGTCTATTAGCTCGAGGAGATAATTTTGTATGAGACTCGGAAAAATGTTTTTTCTGTAAGTGAATCCACACTAAGTCTCTTTCCTTAAAACTAGTTGGCTTTTTGTGCTTGTTGGCTTGCTTTTGGTATTTGGTAATTTGACGAATAATCTTCTTTCGAACTTTTCCATAAAGCTTTTTGATATGCTTAGTATGTTCATCAGCATTAACACTAAATTCACAAGTAGTTGGTCATGGAGGAAGATCCAAAGTACTAAAAGGGCATTTTCCATGCACCATTTCGAACGAACATCTTCCAGTGGTTTGGCTCTTAGAATTGTTCTAAGAGAATTCTGCTTGTACTAACACAAGAATATGTTTGCCCATAAAACTTCTCAATAAGTTTTTCAAACTTTTGTTGATTACTTTTGTTTGACCATCCTTAAATAAGGATGAAGATACTTCATTCACCTTATAGATTAATAAGAGGTATAAGTGGTTTGACTTATGATAATCTTTGTTGAGGTTAAATATAGTAATGAGTGCTTTATCTTCTTTTTGCCTCTTTAGGTGATCTTTTGGCTTTAATAGAGTCAACATAATTTTTACTCCATCATTGATGAAGCAATAAGTATTTTTGTATCTATTATGATGAGCTCGACGATCATATTGCCATGAGCGTCCTAATAACATGTGACATGCATCCATGGGAATGACATCACACCAGACTTCATCTTGATACCTATTTTCAATAGAAAATTAAACACAACAACGCTTTGTTACCTTAACTTCATTTCCTTTTCTCAACCATTGTAACTTGTAAAGATTAGGATGTACTTCAATTGGAAGCTTCAACTTTTCCACCATGTAATTGGCAACAATGTTCTCATAGCTTCCATTATTAATAATGACATTGCAAACCTTTCTTGAGATGTGCACCTTGTAAAAAAGATGTTGTGGCAAAGCCAACTTTCATCATCAATCATCATAGTAGTGTTAAGGTTATGGTGAATGACCAGAGCTTCTCCATAGTCTATAGGAACTTCTTCTATCTCATCTTCGTTGAATATTTCTAGCTCATCCCTTACTTCTTCCATACTAGGTTCTTCCATAACTTCTTTTTTTTACAAAAAAAGATAATTCTTCAATTTGAACAATTAGAAACAATATGCCTAAATCCTTGGCATTTAAAACAATTCTTGTTGATATTAGAAGTGCACGTAATAGTAGTTTCTTTATCATTATTGGTTGAAGTTTTAGAAGAGTTTTCTTTATCACATTGCACTTCATATGAAGTTGTTTAAGCTCGATTGTATATTCTTCCATCTACATTGTTCTCTACCTTAAGTTATGAAATTTAATAAAATTCTTGTTGATAGTGGTCAAGAAGGAAATTACGTTTTAGTTCTAGACGCATCTTATTTCATGTTTTGATTTTGTTTCAACTTTCTCTTTCTTGTTGTCGTTGAGATTTTTCCACCAAATAGAGGCATGTTTCTTTAATCTAATTACACCAAACTTCACATGTTTTTCATTAAGACCATCTTTGAGCTCGAAAACTCTTTCCATTGTGTAGATTCAGTCAAGAAAGTCATTAGAGTAAAGCTTTCCTTCAAACTTAGGAATGTCTATCTTGATTCTCAAATCTCTATTAGCAGCAGTTCTAAGGTGACATATAGGTACTTCTTCATCAGAATATGATTCTTGATGAAAAGGGTTGGTATTATCTTCTTAATCACTAGAGCTACTATTGTTGATTTGAGCAGCATCATGTCTTACAAGTTACTTTTGTTATTCTTGAACTTGGTGACGTAATTCCTTAATCTTGATCACATGAACATTTCTTTGATGGGGATTATGACATCTTGGTGGCATTTTGTTGACTCAAATGAGTGGTGACAATTGTGGTAGTGATGATATGGCGATGACTTGGTGATGACGATGTGGTGATGTAGAAAAAAAATGATGATAGACCTATAACACAATAAAAAAGACATAATTACCTGAACAAGAAGAAACCTAACAGCAACAAGAATCTGAATTATGAATGAGCAATGATTTTCTTGCTTTGATACCAAACTAATGCCAGGACATTGAGAGGACACCAATCTTGATGAAGTTAGAAATCCCACTAAAGTAAAAATGACCAACTCCCATCTTGGTTGGCCACACAAAAAATACTATAATTTTTTGTTCTTTTGAAAAGAGTCTAGCGAAAGTAAGCATTGCTCATTCAAGAAAATATTTTTTATTTATTTTCAACTTGATGCTTAACACTTAACCTGCTAGGGCTTTATGTAACTATTCCTAAAGAAGAAAGCCTTCTTATTTTTTCATGTGGGACTATAAAAAACTAAAATTATTAATTTATTTCTCATGTTTTATTTTTCATGCAGGACTACAAATAAACTAAGACTATTATTTTATCTTATAATTTTTATGTTAGACCTAGATAATAACAATATTATAATATACTCTAATATTAGTATTATTTTGTACAAAAAAAAATTAAGGCTAGTAGCACTCTTTGAATTATGTAATATATGCTAGATAATTTATTAATGATGGCATTTAAACTCTTGGATTAAAATATTAATAAGTAATTAATTTTTTATTATTTTAGTTTTCAAATTAAATAATAAATGTTATTTATGAAAGGTGCTTATTAATGAAAAGTTGTAACTGAAGAGTTATGAATAAATATAACTTTTTGAATAGTTATATTATGAAAGAAAACAATTGTTTGTATTAAAAGACGTATATGTTTGTTTATTATATAAACAATATCATTATAGTGTCATTTTCACTATTTTAATAAGTGTATTAAGGATTTTATTGTATCTTAGAGGTTCAAAAAAATGCCTTAAGGAAAGTGTTTTATTTATGCCTTTAAAGTCGAATTCTTCTTTTTCTTAAAATAAATGAAAATTTTTCTAACATTCTTAAGGTCTTTTTTAATATTTTTTTTGCAATTATTTCGTGATGGAGACTGAGCTAGATTCAAGTGTGAAGATTCATTTCCAAAATCAAGATGTGGTCAAATTGGATAAATTCGATGGAACGAATTTCATTAGATGGAGCACCAAAATGGTATTCTTATGAACCACTTTGAAGATTTGTTATATTCTTGAGATAAATCAACTATCAATTCTAAAAGAGATCATGCCAGCAAAAAGAGCATAAAGAACACATTATAGAAACATTGCTGCAACAACTACTGTTGCATCCATAATTACTGCAACCATTACTGCTGTCGCAACCATTGCTAATGCTAACATGGAAAAATAGAAACATGACAAGTTTATATGTCATGGATACATTCTTAATTCTCTCACTATTCGATTGTATGATCTCTTCAGACATAAGACTTCAACAAAAGAAAATTTAGACTGTACTTGAGGAAATGTACAAAAAAGAGAAAAAAAGTAAAAATGAATTTCTTATATTGAGATGCATTGAGTTTACCATGACGGATATCAAATCAATTATGGATTAAGTCATGGTTTACAAATTCTAGCCTCTAAATTAAGTAAACTGATAATCAAATTTCTTCAGTCACTTCAAGTGAGAGTAATTCTGTCCAAACTTCCATCTTTCTGGAATTGTTATAGGAAGAAAATTTTACGTTCTCCAGAAAGCTTTACTATTGAAAAGTTTCAAAGTCGTTTGCATATTGAGATAGAAAATCGCACTATAGATGCAATCATTCTTAACTCAAATGTAATCTTTACTAGTAAAAAAAAAAAGGTTCTAGAAAAATGAAAAGAAATAGAGTCTAGAAAAATAACTTCAAGAGTCCAAGAAATTTAAAAGTGATAAAATGTGTTATCATTGTGGAAAATAGGAGTATTTTTTTCAAGGAGTGCAAATTCAAAAATTTTGAAAATCTTGAAAACAAGATTGCTGTTTCTGATTTTGGAAACAAGTTAAACCTTATTGAACATGATGTCAAAAAACTTATTACTATGGTGACTGAAATACATATTGGAATGGTTACCAAAGTACATATGGCTATTGTAACAAAACATTAGAATGGTGGCTAGATTTTGACGTTACTATTTATGTTTTTCAATGACTAAAGTTAATTCAAAAGTTATGGAGAACTCAAGAGACCAAATAAATTCTAATGAGAACCATAATCCTGCTAAAGTGTTTGGCACAGAAATGGTTGAGTTAAAATGTATCTAAAGGCGAAAATTAACTTCACTTATTGAAATTAGAAAAAAAAATCTTGTATCTGCACATAAAAATTGTTTTAAAATTGTACTAGAATATGATAAGGTTGTAGTATTGAAAAATGTTGTATTTGTTGGAAACAGGTATTCCTATGATAGAATGGTCAAACTTAGTATCAATGAAATAGATAATTTTTTTGCTTATACTGTTGAGTATTCTTCTAATTTATGGTATGCTAGACTAGGTCATTTAAATTTTATGTCAAAGCATGGTTATATTTTATGTCAAAAACATAGTTTTGAAAAATGTGAAATTTGTGAAGAAAATCAAAATTATTAGAATTTGTACCTTCTGATATTTGTGAACTAAATGGTTTACTAACAAGTAGAGAGAAAAGGTATTTTATTTAACGAAAACAAAAGATGAAGCATTTGAAAAATTCAAGGAATTTAAAACTGTTGTTAAAAATAAAAAAAAAAGATTAAAATCTTCGAAGTGATAGAAGAAGAGAATATTTTCCAAACTAATTGTCTCGATTTTGTGAAGAGAATGGAATAATTCATCAAAGAATAGCTCTTTATACACCTCAACATAATAGATTAGTAGAAAAAAAATAAAACTTTGGTAAATATGGTAAATAGCATGTTGTTAAATGTAAAGGTGCTTTTAATCATTGGGGAAAGCACTTTTGATAGCATGCCATATAAGTAATAGAGTTTCTTTGAACAAATTACTTATGTCACCATATGAAATTTGGAATAATAGTAGAAACTAAATTTGAATTATTATAAAGTGTGGGGGTGTACAGTTTATTATAAAGTTAAGGATCCTCATAAGACAAAATTAAGACCTAGAGGCATGAAAAGTATTTTGTTGGCTATGCACAAAATTCAAAAGCATATAGATTACTTGATTTAAATTTTGATGTTATAATTGAATCTATATATATTGATTTCTTTGAAAATAAATTTGTTTATAATCCTATTAATTTTGAAAAAGAAAAGTAAGTTAAAATGGTTCCAACAGTTGGTGAAAAAGAAAAAAAGAAACTAATGAATCTATTGAGCCAAGAAGAAGTCAAAGATTGAGAAAAGAGAAAATTTAGATTTTGATTATGTTTCTCTAGATTCAATTGGTTTTCTAATTGAAGGAGAAAGAACTAATATACTGAATAAGACACCAATTCTACTAAGTGTAGATGAAGGCCTTGGAACTTTTAGTGAAGCAATGTCTTTAAGAGATGCAACTTTTGGAAAAATGTTGTAAATGATGGAATAGAGTCAATAATGTCTAATAACACATAGGTCCTAGTTGATTTACCTTTAGGTTCCAAACTACTTGAATTTAAATGGGCGTTTAGGAGAAAATATAATACTGATGGTTTTATACAAACCTTTAAAGCAAGATTAGTTGCTAAAAGTTTCAAACAAAAGAAAGCATAGACTATTTTGATACATATGCTCTAGTAGCTAGAATAAAATCTACTAGAACACTTATAGTATTAGCTTCGATTTATAAGTTGCATATACAACAAATGAATGTTAAAACAATATTTTTAAATGGTGATTTAAAGAAGAAAGTATATATAGAACAACCAGAAGGTTTTATACTTCTCATAAATGAGACAAAAGTTTGTAAATTGATTAAATCACTCTATGGGCTAAAGCAAGCTCTTAAACAATAGCATGAGAAATTTGACTTATTTATATTATCTTATGGCTTTAAATATAATGAGACTAACAAGTGCATTTACTCAAAATTTATCAAAGATTATGGAATACTAATATGATTTTATCTTGATGATATGTTAATATTTAACAATAACATGATTGACATAAATGAACAAAATAAATATTTAACCTCTGTTTTTAAAATGAAGGATTTGAATGAGGTTGATATTATTTTGTGTATTAAAGTTAAGAAACATAATAATTGTTATGTTATTAATCAAAGGCACTATTTGAGAAATTGATAAATAAATTTAAACATCTCAATATAAAAGAATTTAGTGTTCCATACAATTCAAGTATGAAAATGAATAATAATAATGACCAAGTAATTGCACATCTTGAATATGCTAGTGCTATTAGATGTATTAAGTATGGTATGTATTACAGTCCTTGCATGGATATGAATCCCGTATCGTCGAGGTAATGCTCTTAACGGGTAGAGTTACAAAGTCTCACATCGAAGAGAAACTCTTAATGAGAGTAAGAGAGAATGTCTTGGTCCTAGAGAGAGGAGTCATGAATCCCACATCGGGTATGTACTAGAGTGATACTAGACATATAAGGGTTCACACCACCTTCAACCTATGAGGCCTTTTTGTGGGACAAAACCGTGAGGCTAGCTAGCTAAAATGGATAATATCTCGTAAGGGTTGGTGTAGACCTTGATAATTGGTATTAGAGCAAACTTCGCGTGGACGTGAATATCACATCGTTGAGATAATGCTTCTAATGGGTAAAGCCACAAAGTCTCATATCGAAGAAAAACTCCCAATGGGGAGTAAACGAGGATGTCATGGTATTAGAGAGGGGAGCCATGAATCTCACATCAGCTATGTACTAAAGTGATACTTGACATATAAGGGTTACACCACCTTTTGTGGGACAAAATTGTGAGGCCAGTAAGCCAAAGCGAACAATGCCTCACAAGAGTTGGTGTGGACTGAGACATTATGCATTGTACTAGGCTAGATATTGCATTTGTAGTCTACAAATTATCAAGATATACAAGTACACATCATAAAATTCATTAAAAAGCAGCCATTAGGAGAGTTCTTAGATATCTTAAAAAAATTAAAAATTTTAGTTTACATTATTCAAACTATCTAAGAGTGTTAGAAGGATACTTTGATGCAAGTTAGATTGCTAATGCAAATGATAATAAGTCCACTTCAGAATGAATACTTACACTAAAAGGTGGTGCCATTAGTTAAGCATTTAAGAGACAAACTTGCATCTCATATTCAATAATGGAGTTTGAGTTTATAACTATAGCTGCAACAAAAAAAAAAAGAATGGAATGATTGAGAAATTTGTTATTAGATATGGAGTTGTAGCCACAGTCGATGCCAACCATTTTTTTATATTGTGATAGTGTTGCTACAATGTTTAAAGCATATAGTGATATCTATAATGGAAAATCTAGACGCATTAGCTTAAGACATGAGTATATTAAAGAATTAATTTCTAGTGAGGTAATTACCATAACATATGTTAAATTTGCAAGGAATTAATTTGGCAGATCCTTTGACAAAAGATTTACCAAGGGATTTAGTAAGTACTACAAAAGGCATGGGTTTTTTTTGTGGCAGACAAAAGGAATGGGTTAAGACCTTTATCAAACACCAATAGTGAGAACCTAACTTTTAATTAGTAATCTCTAATTACAAAGTTCAATGGGTAAAAAACAAGTTATTGTTATATGTCTATGATATACTAATAAAACTCATTCCTTAAAATTTTGTTTAAAGATAGTGTGGTCCATCGCGTATAGAGGTTGAGTTTATACTCTTAATAAAGTTTGAATATTATACAATGGAAAGAAAATGTCTAGAGCAATGGAGACATTGATGAAAACTCCAACTACATAAACACAAGGAGTACTGTTGCCTCAATAAAAAGAATTTTGAGATTCTCTTGTAAATGTTTATTATGAACAAGATATGCATATGGCCGTTATGGTGTTAAAAGTAAACGACCATTTACAGAAATATAAACAAATATTATGTATAGTGTATTTTCAATTTTAAAACAAGAAGTCAAGGTTTAATTTGTGGACACCATCTATGTCATCAGGGTTCTGAGATGCATTTGTTAATTAATAGCCTAAATCAAGAAATACCTTTTTGTATATGTAACATTTGTTTGTGTGAAAGGTAGAAATAAAAATTATATTTTATAGAAAAAACCAACATTTCAAACTTGAGGGGAATTGTTAGTTAGTTTGTTAATCATGGTATTTGAACTCTTAGACTAAAATATGAATAAGCAATTAGATTTTCATTATTTTAATTTTTGAATTAAATAATAAATGTTATTTATGAAGAATGCTTATTAATAAAAAGTCCTTACTAAAGAGTTATGAATAAATATAACTTTTTGAATAGTTATATTATTAAAGGAAACAACTATCTATATTAAAAGACGTATGTGCTCGTTTAATATATAAACAACATCATTATAGTGTCATTTTGACTATTCTAATAAGTGTGCCAAAGACTTTGTTATATCTGGAAGGTAAAAAAAAATACTTTAAGGGAAGTGTTTTATTCATGCCATCAAAGTTATATTCTTCTTCTTCTTCTTAAAATAAATAAAAAAATTCCTATATATATACACACACACACACAACTTATATATCTTTCACTTTGCATGAATACAAGTGTAATGCTATTATATGATCTATACAAAGATTTAATTAGTACGCAAATTGTTAAAAGAAAAAAGTGGATAAATTGTATACTGTTGGTGAAAAGATTTAGAGAATTATTACATGTCTATATAGAATAAAATTAAAAAAACAAATTAATGTCCAAATAAACATGTTATAACCTTATAAACTTGTTTAAACATTAAGAAACTTCACTACTAAGATGTAGTATAACAATCTTATAATAATATAACAACTATTATATTAATCAATCGGGTTAACCTATTGATACACATCCCTTGATTTCTTTCATGCATATATTGGATTATCATACAAAACAAGGAGATAGGATCTAGATATGTTAGTGAATATGACTGATTTACGTAACACATGACTTGATGTTTTTTCACACATATATTAAATTACCTTACATATAGGCAAACGAGAGTTATATATTCATGTCAGTAAATTAATATGATTGATTTACATAGAAGAAGAAAAAGTGTGCATGAAAATAGAGCTCAAATCCTTTCCTAATTAAATCATAATCTAAAGAAAGTGTTACATATTGGGGGAAAAAATTACGTTAAATAAAATGATAGGTTGCAGGAAAAGGGCAAAAGATGTTTCAGATTAAGATGAAAACGATGCGACTATACATATATTGCTCAACTCTATACTTTATCCTTAAAAGACATTTGATTTATCTCATTGTTTTAGAATCCTTCTGCAAGAAAGTACTGTCGGCTAATTGCTTGGTTAATTTTGAACCCCTTTAAATATATCTATATATATTAAGGTAAACGTGGGATTGCTTGAACTGAATAGCTAATATAATCATGATTTGTGTTGGATTAATAGAGAAGCTACGAGTTAGATGAATGACGCCCTAAGATTTAAATGTGTCGGCCAACTTGTGATGAACACCTTTGTTTGATTTTAGAAAATTGTGTGCACGTTATAATGCAATGCCCCATTAAACAATAAATGTGCTAAGTCGCTATCTTTGCCCAACAACATTCTCACAAATGTAGATATTGACTAGGACCTATTCATCACATGAGTTTCTATTATTTAGAATGAAAATTCTAAGACATTAATTA
Organism: Theobroma umbraticum; assembly: GCF_002168275.2. Lineage (NCBI taxonomy): Eukaryota > Viridiplantae > Streptophyta > Magnoliopsida > Malvales > Malvaceae > Theobroma > Theobroma umbraticum. Next base: position 2,650,561 of record NW_018397260.1, on the reverse strand, counting down.
GTCTACTCAAGTTAGATATAAATCCTATCATCAAACTAAACAAGCAATCAATATAAATGATTAATCTTCTATGTTAAAATCAATTGATGGCAAATAATTGTTTTGTTATTTAAAGATATTTTGTATCTTTAAATATAATCAATGTAAGAAAAGAATTTTTGGTATGTCATTGTTCTTGCTTTTTCCCACTCATTTCCATAATTAATTAAATTTTATTTCCGTTGCATTTTTCATGGATGAAACAAATATAGTAAAAAGGTGAAATTAATAGTAGGTTAAAGGTTTGTCGGCCTATAAACAAAAAACATAAAGGTGTTTGGAGAAACTTATCTTATACTAAATATTAAAATGGAAGGGATCGGAGGGCATGTAGTAATCTGGATCACAATATCGATCCTCGCATATATAATTTTTTATTTTATTTTACAAATATATTTAAACACTTGAATAATAATGTGAGAAGACTAAACCCATATCTCTGTCAACCACCAACTTTTAAGTGACACTTGTGGCAAACAGTTAAAGATGAAAATCTTGGGATGGTCCCCTGGGAGGAATATTGTTGGAAATGTATAAAAAAACAAACAAATAGAGAGTGAAAAATGAATTGATTATGCATTAGGGGTGGGCCTTGTGGGAAGATGTCCAGTGAAAAGATTAAGAAGATGATAGGAACAAGTTGGATTAACTGTTAAGGATACTCTGGCCCATGCATGGAATAAGTTAAAGAAGGTGGGGGCAAACGATGCCCCAACCGTAACTAGTGGGTTGATTTAATTTTTATTTTTTGTAACATTTTTTCCATTTGGATTTCTTGATACCGACCCATCATCCATCAACATTAGGAACTAACAAAATATTAAAACACAGTGCCTCCACAAAGTCTCTTCATTCTGAATATAACCACACCATCGTCACCCATCATTTACAGTAGACAAAGATTAACCTGTCGGAAGAAATTATATATAGATGTCTATTATATATAATTATTCGTTAATTCTACATTATAATTTGTGAGCGATTAAGCAATCCAAGTATTGGACCAAACAACATTAATTTTAACATCCGTTTGGAATCTTGATATCTATACATGTCAATAGTACATTCCATTAATTTTAACATAATAAAAGAATCAATTAAACCAAGTTTAAAGGATAATATAATTTCTTCCTGTTTTATGACCAAGGTACGTAGTTTGGTGAGAAAGATAATTAATCATGAATAATTGAAAGATTTTAAAAAGTGAAAAAGGGAGAGGGGTTAGATTGTTAGGAGCCAAATAGTACGAAACAATTTGGTTCTAACTGATGATGGGAAAGTTGAGTGGCACTTGAGTTGGTGTGAAGTTTGGTTGCACGGCACAGCACATGCCGAGAGCAGCTGTAGAATTTTAATCTTATCGCAATAGGCAAGGCATCTGCTGCAGAAATTCCAAGCAGTTATATAGCTAAGGCAATAATTGGGGCAATGGAATGGAAAAGGTGAAACGAGTAAAAGAGATCAAAATGGCCCATCAAATGCATTTTCATGGAAATTGGTTGGGGCCGAGGTGGAACTGGGAAGGTTTGTGGTATGAAATCATATATATGTAGCCACTGGTGCACCATTTGATGCATAATTTCAACATAAACATTTCAACAGTGATGTCGGTTTTTAACCGCAAATATATATATGCTTTTCAGCTTTTGGCAATTATGTGGGAGAAACATAAAACAAATGACAAAGTCAAAAAAGGGTTATAGGAAGAAATGAGTTCTGGTGTAATTTTGTCCATGAAACATTAGGATGAGACAAGCCATATGGCTCATACAGCAGTGTCCAAGTAGTTTCAATAATTGAAATGATGCTAATTGGTTAGTTACTTGGACTATTCATTAGATTATTGGTTTGCTTGCAATTTGCCTTGAATTTTCAGCAGATGTGGTGGATTTGCGTTTCAGTTCACTTCTCTTCCTTCCTCATGTGGTCCTGCGCCTTTATTGCCAGATGATACAAAACCATAAGTGGAGAACATCTATCAGAGAAGCGATTCATGAAAAGTTGTCAGTCTGATACACTTTGTCAAAAGCTAGCTGCTTAAGTCTACATCTGAACTATAAACCAAGCACAAATATTGATGTTATATATATGAGCAACTTCTTGTTGTGTCATTCCTAGGAAGCAAAGTCTTATACGCAGACTACTCATAACGCACCAACAGCTAGCTTAAAGTTGTTGAAGGTAGTATTTTTTGTGTCAAATAAAAGAATATAAGTTGCTACTTATCTCGGCAGAGTTGGTTTTGCGTTTGGTGGAAGGTCATGAAGTGAGGATTAAAATTCTCGGTTTAAATAATGTGGACGGGGCCTTTTGTGACAGCTTATATTAGTAAGACATCTTTTGTTGCGTGAGTTTTGCCGCTGACATGGTCTTGGGTCAAGTGAACTTTCACCGGCCTTTGTCACCCTGGGTCAGCCTTATCTATAAAAAGGGAAAACCCATTCGTCCTAAACAAGCCCACCAAAAAGTTCGGATGCTTGATCAGATCCTAGCGTCTTTAATACACTGGAAAGTGTAAAACCAAAAGCGTTAAAGATGTAAATTTGAAGAAACTGGAATTTGGAATGATCCAAGATCGAAATAACTTGAATTCGAAACTAATCAAACTCTAAAATATATTAGAATTGATGCATTTTTTATAAAATCTAAAATATATAAACTTAACTTGAATCTAAAATGATCTAAATCGAAAAAATTTAACTTCGAAACTAATTACTCAAAATGATGAAGCCAAACCCATCCCTTTGCCATTTGTACTAGGTAGAATTGAAATAAGGTTCTTTAAATCAAGTTTGTTAAGTTCTCTATTGAAAATGACCAAATAAAGATTAAATTTAAAAATCCAAACTAATGAATTGATAGACCGTGTTACATAGATTATATATAAATTTTAAAATAATTTAAATTTTTTATTATTTTTTAGATAAACATTTTTATTAAAAGTTCTAACAAAATCTTTATTATTTAATAAATACAGATCAAATTTTATCTATAAACATTAATTTTAGTTAAATATTTATATTTTATTGATCTTCTTGCAAAATTTTATCAATTTATAGATTTGGATTATCAAATTTTATTTTTACTTGATCGTCTGTAAGAGGAAATTCATAAACTTGACCTATGGAATCTTACATAAGTTGTACCCACCTTTCCATAAATATTGTTGATCTTATTATGAAATTCTATCAAGGTATCAATTTGAATTTTTTAATTTAATTTTTATTCAAGAAATCCTCAAATTTGACTTAAAAATTCATAGCTAAGTTCTAGCCACCTCTATGTGCATATCACAATGATAATCTTGGAACCTTGGATTTGAGGTATTGATATTTCAATATGAATGATTTATGAAAATCTCTAATTATTTAATATGAATGATACAATTGCATGTCTGGAACTAAGCCTTGACTAATCTTGATTGGTTGAGGGTTCATTCCAACACACAAGGCTCTATGTCACATGGATTAGCCTCTGGCCCAGTAAAGAACCCACTACAACTCATACTTTGGTCACCACAAGGTTTAGAATTTTGAATCCCACAAGCAGCAACAGACTTTAGGAAACTCACCTCACTTCCTAAGGAATACCGTTGTTTTGTTTGAAATTTCCTCCTCGAAATGACTAATTAGTCCTTGTTGTAATCGAGTCATTTCTCCCATTCTGGACAACACCAACAATGTTCCCCTAATCACAGCTTGCCTCATTAACTGTTCTTGTTCATGGAAGCCATCGTCTGTAACACATTACTCACATGTTGGCTCAAAGACAAAAATTATCAATTTCAAAACCACCTTATAGCCATTGATGACAGATTCTTGCCAATCAAGAATGCTTTTAGAGATGTCTAGTTTTAATAAAACATGGGCGAAATCAAACCTTTGTCTATCCTTTGTGGTGACATTAAGCCTTAGAATCCAACCCCAAACACTTCTAATCTTGTTGAACACTCTTTTACACCATAAATGAATTTAGAGATTCTTAATCTTAAGCCATACTGTTTCTCCAACCTTTTATTGAAATTCCCAGTATGGAACAATAGATTCGAACTAAGAGGCAAGAACTTGTTTCTTAACTCCAAGACATTTCTCATATCCAACTCATTTTTTAAGTTATTAGAGCTCGAAACAAGCCTATAGGTCGTACCCTCACAATAATTCCTTCATTAAAAAAGTCTGGATTGGATAAACTCAAGGGAATGATTCTCCTTCATTCGAGCCACAACACTTTTACACAGTCATTCGCTCTTTTTCTCAAAGATCATAATGTTGATAACCATCTAATCCCCCATTTTAGAATCATTCTTAGCTTTAATTTTCTTGGGTAACGTACCTATATTCAGTTTACCTTTCAGAGCATATTTACTCCTTTTATCAACACTTTGACTTTTAACAGACTTAATTAGAACCTCCTTATAAGACCTTTGACCTAGTGTCTCCACCTCCTAACCCTTCTTAACTTCCCGAACCCCTACCTGTCTCCTAATCCATCCATTTGCCTTACTTTTACTAGCTAAAATGTTGTTTACAATAAGCCTTCTTCTTTCCAGAAATCTACCATTCCCTTGTTTAATTGCTTTTTCCATTTCTTCAAGGTAACGAAATCTCACAAACCCAAAAGAACTTTTAGCCCTTTCACCCTCCCTTTTGATCTTGCAATGTATGCATCCACCATCATTCCATATTTTTGGAACACATCCCTTAAACTCGTCAACCCATCCTTGAGCTCAAATTTCCAACATACACGGAGAAAAGCTTATTTCTCCATCCCTTGATCCGGTTAGCCATAGAGATTGTTCCATTACCATGCATAGACAACTAATATGTCTAGGGTGCTTTTAAAAAAAGATGAAAATAAAAAAAGAGAGATAAATATGAAAAGACAAAGATATGTTTGCACCAATCCTAATTAAATTGAAAATCTTAAGAGAGATTAAGTTAGATTAAATTAAAACTCAAGAAACTAGTTCAAGAAGGAATAGAACACATTGGCTATAAATATAGCCAAGCATCAAGGCCAAAAAGGGATAGAGGGAAAAAAAAGAGGAGAGAAAATTGAAAAAAAAAATTGGTAGAGGAGAGAAAATTTTTTAAGTTTTTGGGTCCTTGGGTTTGAATTTCATTTTTAGATCTAGGAAAATCAATTTAGTTTCTAAATAATCTATCTTGATTAAAAGGAGAGAATAGAAAGAGAAGCAGAAAAAGTGTTTTAATTTCTTGAATAGGGTTTAGAGAAAGCTCTTCATTTCTGACATTACACACTTGGTATTTCAGCCCATGCAAATTCATTTAAGTAGCTTTGCCTAAATAGTTTGGTTTTCTTTTTACGTTTTTCAACCCAATTATGTGAGTTCTTTTTTTATTTTGTATGTTATTTAATTGATTGTTTTTAATACTTAAATTCATGCACCTTTGAATTATTTATTTTTTTATGATTATGATTTTTTTATCCATTTTTTTGGTCTTTTGAAATTAGGAATTTATTTAATTTATGAAAGCTCTCTAACGGATGAAATCTCAATAATGCCAAAAGTGGCTTCTTGGAAATTTCTAGGTGAGAAAATTGTCTAAACTTATGTCATGAGCGTTTGGAGGTTTTGAAAAATTTTTGATATCAAAGGATTTACATAAAAAAGATAAAAATTATAGAATTAAATAAATAAGTTCTACAATGATGAGCTTTCAAGAATGCCAAAAGGGACTTTTTTAAGAATTTATAAGTGCGAAAATTTTCCAAAACTATGCCATGAGTGTTTGGAGATTTTGAGAAATTTTCAATATCAAGAATTTTTATTTATTTACTGAAAAAAACTAACAAAATACAAATATGTACTAGAAATAAAATTGAATGTTAATCTATATTTACAAAATAAGACTTAAAGAACACATAATTAATAGGATACCAATTAAATGGGTATTGTGGGGGTGTTAATACCTTCCTCATATGTAAGTGAACTTTCGAACCCCAAATCTATTTCGCAAACTAGAACCTATTTTTTTTAATGAGTCTAAGTTAAGCCTAAGACTTAATTAGAAAAATAGATTCACATGGGTGGTTCATCACACCTAAACAAAAAAGATTGATATCAACTTCTTTTTACGTCAAACAGTTGAGTTTCAAGACTTACACGTTACGACAACTTGGAAACTCCACTGGAAAATTAAAAGTTGAGCCAATAGTCAGTTATGTATTGTCTTAAAAGCCTTATAGTTAATAATAGTTCAATTTTTATAACCATTTTCTTTTGTTGTGTTTTTCTTTTCTTTGTATGTATAATATGCTTTTTCAACCACTCTTTATGCATGCATGCATAAGCCTTCTACCTAACTTTTGTATCTTTTAAAAGGAAATAGAGTATCTCTGCTCTCGTAAGGTGATAACCTCCATATGAGCCAGTGAAATACTTTTACTCAAATTGAACCTTTCTATTGGTAGACTATAATGGATGAGGATTGGGCTGCCTTACTAGTTTAGAGTGGACGATAGTGGGGAACAATTTGAGAATCTTTAACTTTGTTTCAAATCCCAGCATAAATAGTGAACCTTAAGAGCCAACCCTACCTATAGCCCTTTTACCATGTCACATAGAAAACACCTAAAGATAGGTACACATGATTTTGGTATTATATGTTGTTTTGTGTTAACTTGTTTAATTTCATCTGTTTACAACCATTCACTTGCATCATGCATCCATTGCATAGGGATAATTGCTATGTAATATATGACAAAATAGAGTCTCCCATCGTTATTTATCGATATATGGCAAATATCCAAAACATATTTAGAACATGCATTTACATAACTAAGATTTTTTTTTATATGAACGTACATTTGCTCAATTGCATGGGAAGCATTGTAATTCATATTTATGGTAAAAAGGGTCCTAAAGATAGCTTAATTGTCAAAACCACTTGCTCGTTGTGTTTGGATGAGCTTTGAAGCCAATTGAGATTGGTTATGGCTTGGTTCCAATCATGCAATGATATCATTCATATTGAATGATTAGAGGTTTTTTTTTCATCAATAAAACATTAATTATAATGAGTTATAAGTCTAATTATATAAAGTCCATGAGATTAATATGCATTGCAAGAAAACTATTATGGGTTGTAATTATGAAATCCCTATGCATCAAAGTATAATCTCAAAATGTTCCTGGTCAATGTATCATTGAGATTGGATATCAATTATGCTTAGAGATTGATACATTCTATGTTCCTTACTTTGGAAGCAAGCAATCGATCTCATAAATTGAAGAATAGAGATACTTCAAAATAAAATGTAGGTACTTGCTTAGGAGAACAAGTTCACTAAACATACTTACCATGAGAATTGCATTTGGTAATACACACCAGTGTCTATACATCACTTCTCATTTGTCAGTCATGTAGATACTTTCTAGACTTGAGACACTAGGTTGTCTTATATATGAAGTGATATACTTTAATTTCATCCCTACGAGTGCTTAACCAAGATGCTTTTGGGTATAGCATTAAGCATGTGAAGACAAATGAGTAGTCAAGATAATAATCATCACCTCAAGTATTTTAGAAGATATATTTTATCAGTTCTTGGTTAATATTAGCTTGTTGAAGTTAGTAGCTAAGGTAATTATGAGATTATGAAAAGGCTTTATAAGTCTCTATAGAGCTAATATTATAATTGCAGGAACAAATATGATGGTCATAAGAGTTGGCACTATACCAAGTTCTTATAATCTTCAAATATATGATGAGGGAATTAATTACATTGATAGATTGTACATTGAAAGGTTGTTAAAGAACCTTTTAACTCTCCTAACGATTGGGTGACCATAATACATTACTAGATACCAATCTTGGTTTATGGAGTTGATTATAAATTAACTGATTGAAATTTATATTAATCAATTAAGTCATTAATCAATTTGATTGGTAACATGTTAAGAACCTAATAAATCACACACAATGATTGAATTTGAATTAAATTAGGAGAGTGACGATTTAAGTTAGACTTATATTACATGCTAGGTAATTAACTTTTATAAATTTAATTAAAAGAGTTGAATTAAATTTTTGGACAAAATATATAAATAGTTATACTTATAATGCTAAAATTGCAATAACATAAGGAAATCATTTCAATTTAATTTCCATTGGGCTTAATTAAAATAGCTTAATTATGTCATGAGCCCATATTGTAAAGTGTTATAATATAGAGGGCCTTATTGCAAAGTTAAAGTTAATGTTAATGTAATTATATAAATCACATTTAACTATTTTTTTACATATGAAAAAGAGTTAAAAAAGAAAAAAAAAAGGAGTGTGCGGCCACCTACATTGTGAAGAAGAAAAAATATTTTTTAAGTAATTTGTCAAGTGTGTAATTCAGTCATCCCTGTGAGAAGTGGAAAGGGTCAAACATTGTCCCTTTTACTAGCACAAAAGCCTAGTTAAAATCTTCTTTCTTTGTTGAAAGGCTCAAATGAAATCGTGTGTGCTACTGTTGGAGGTCAAGAGCTTGATTGGCTAGGGTTCTTACTTCTTGTGGTGTTCGTGGGTTTCATTAAAGAGATTGCTATCTGATTAAAAGAATGTTGCTAAGATTAGCTTCTGATTTTATTATTTTATATGTCATTCTATATGTTAAATATCACCATGGTGATTCGGAGGTGAAGGTATGTTTTGATTCTAAAGTTTTAATTTTCTTTCTGCTACTTATTTTTTAGTATACCATCCATAGCCAAACCCAATAATGGTATTAGAGCCATCCATGGCTCGATTTTAACACATTAAGATGTCTAACAATTGTTGATACCTTATTCGAAAGGCTTATTAGGTGTTGGGTTTTGTAGGAAACAAAGAAGTAAGTTTTAAACTTTACAATGTGTTCTAGTTATTTTGATTTCTAGACAGATTTTATTTTGAATTTTTAAATCTTACTTACTGCCACACTAATCTCATTTTAATATCAATTTTTTGAAGATTAGTGAGTGCATAAGATGCGCTCATTAATTTTACAATTAAAGTGGTAATCTGATGACATTGTCATGCGTTATTTATAAGAGAATCCGATTCTACTAAACTTTTGTAAAGGTTCAATTTTTAACTTTTAAATGAGGTTTAAGTGCTTTATAAAATGATGAAAAATTAAAGGATCAATACATATTGGAAATGTTCCAAGATGGATGATTATGTGTGGCTGATGGTGGAGGTAAAGCTGTCAAAACATGGCTGAAACAACTGTTATTTACTGCAGTGACAGTCACGATTTTGTTTGGCTTGTTAACCAAGAAAGGGCTAAATTTGTGCAGTTAATTAGTTGCAGCAACTAGCTGAGGAGTTTTATGGAGGTTTCATAAATTATCCAAATTGTGGCTAAGAATTTTAAAGATTTAAATCCCTATAATTAAACCTCCATAAAACTGAGTTGGTGGAGTCCAAACCGTTGCTAACTTTATGGTAACAAGCCATGGTTCTTAAATATTTTGACAGCCAAAACCATTTTCTAAAATCCTAGAAAATTTTTATGGAATTTTTCCATAAGTAGCTTATCAAGAAAATTTTAATTGAGAATTAAATTCTTAATTTTATGCCACCACATAGCTTCAAAATAAAGACAGAATCGGAACTACGTTTGAAGATAAAGGTCACGGTTTTTGAATTTTTTGAATGACAAAATCACCTCCTAAATCTCCTAAAAATTCATTCTTGAATAATTCCATGAGTTATTTATCAGGATAAATTTTATTAGGAAGTAAATTCCTAAGTTTAAGTCACAGAGTTTCAAAAGGACTCAAAAATCGATTTTGTCACTTGTAGATAAAAGTCATGGTTTTTGAATTTTTTGAATTGCCAAATTACCTCCTAAAATTCTAAAAATTTATTCTGAAATAGTTCCATGAGTTATCTATCAGAATAAATTGTATAAGAATTAAATTCATAAAGATAGGTCACCATAATGCCACGTAATTAGGACATGTCTGTTGATGTTTGCAGCAAGACATGGTCTTGGTTAAGACATAGGATTTGTCCAAGTTTTACACCAATAAATGATCAATTAAATTAGTTAATTGGCTGAGGATAAGTTACAGAATTTGTTCAATAATTATGGTCATTTTGACATATTCAATTTAAGGAATATGATTCCTAAAATTAAGTATGTCAAAGATGATACTTTAACATCCATAAATAAAGAAATGTGATTTCTAAAATTATGAAAGTTAAAATATCCTCATTAGATAATTAAATATTTATGGAATATGTTTCAAAAAGGTTGATAATTGATTTAATAAATTATGGAATGTGATTCCTTAATTTAAGGGTGTCAAAATTTAAATAATTTCAAGGAATTAGATTCCTAATAGTAGTGGGAGTCTAAATATTTATGGACAAATTTGGTTTTGAATTGATTTCTTACAAGAAGATAATTCTAATTTGACATTAAATTTAAAGATTAAATTGTTTGAGATATTTCCTAATAAGAATAGGTAATAATAGACATTTAATTTTTAATTAAATGAGATTAATAATAGGTTGCCTAAAATGTTTTAGAACACAAACTAAAATTGTTTTAATTTGTAATTTGTAATAAATTTTAATTCTAATCCTAATGAAATTAGGAGTTAAAGCATAACTAATTTTGATTAGTAAAATTCTCTAATGTTAGAATTAAAAAAATTGGAAACCCAAAATTTTGAAATTAGTGAAATTCAAATAAAAAAATTACTAACCTCAAATACTTCATATGATTAACAATTTGAATAATACATGTTTTAAGTTTTGTATATTCATGTTGATGAATGTATGTAGATATTTATTGACTTAGGCCCAATATGGTTGTGCTATAATTAAAATTTATATTTATCTCAAGTAGTTTGCATGTGATAGATTTATTTTATGCAATTTAATAAATGCTATGCAATGCAAAATAGTAAGTATGTGATAGATTTATTTTATGCGATTTAATAAATGCTATGCATGTAAAATGAGACCTTAATAAATTTGTAAAACAAAATCCTTAAGTCACATGCTATGCATGACTAAGTTGCCTTTGACTATATATCTGGATAACTTGGCTATTTTTTTAATTGGACGCTTATTAAGTACACTCAAGGCCACACTTTTATACGAGTGTGTTTGAGCTATTGATAGGTCCTACTCAACTAGTTTCATAAAATTCAGATGCATAGAAACTTGATTATTATGGAAACTAAAGGCAATAGTTAGGCAAAGTATATATGATAGACTTAGACATTGTGATGTCACCTAATTGAATTTAGGAGTCACATAAAAGATGTGATCAATAAATTAAATTATCTATCCAATTAGACATATCATGGCTTGTTAAGCACATTCAAGGTCATAATATGTTGAATAGGGTTCTAGCCCACTAAAAGGATCCTAGAAGAGACTTTTTGAAATGACTTTAAGCATTGTCGTTTTGCATAAAAAATAGTGGGAGAACTATTTAGGATTAGACTCATTGAGAGGCTTGGACAATTAGGATTGGCAATGGATCATGACCTAAGTACTGACTTAGTTCTATAATCTTTTATTGACACCTTCAGTTAATTCATGTTAAACTTCTATATGATCTGTTTGGAAGCTATTCTTTCCAAACTTCTAAAAATGCTGGACATGGTAGAGAAGTCCATCGAAAGAGAAAAAGGAGCTTTACTTCTTGTTTCTTTTTCAAAGGCTCAAACAAAGCAAAAAAAGAAGAAAATCCAAAAGAGGAAAAAGGTAACATCCCAAAATCAGAAGGCACTAATACATAAATGAGGTGTCAAAAAGACAAAAAGAAAGACATTTGCCATCACTATGGCAAACTTGAGCATTCGAGGAAAAACTGCAAGGAGTTTCTAACTATTGTGAGCAACAAGAAGAAGCTTATTGAAGTTTTTCAAGTACCATTTGTTAAGATATACTACTTTATATTATAAAGGTATATGATACCTTATGTTGGTTCTAATATGAATATTATATGGTAGAGACCACGAACAAAGATGAGTAGGATCTTAACTGAGGAAGTGATCACATTGATTACCTACATGGGGCATTGGATGCTACATATGAATGGTTGCGCTCCTATTTAAACTTATGATTTGATTTGTTAGATAATTTAGTTAACTGTTTTGACATTTATTGCTATATGGATGACTTGTGAAATATTTATATTTAGCATTTAGATGTTAAAGTTTAATGTTTCATGTTTGGATAATTATTTAGAATAATTATATCTTACTTTATTATTATCCACATTTCATATTTCTCCTTATAATGGTACATGATCAATTATAAATTATGATTTATATCAAATTAATTTGATTAAAATAAAATTAATCAAGTGTTAATTAATTAGTCAAGTGACTTTAATTAAGATAAAATCTTAAAACAAGATTATTTGAGTTTGTGGTTAATCGATCCAATGACTGATTGTCGATTAAGTGGATACTTCATTTGGGCCGTGGGCTGCTTTCTTTGCTTTTGTTTTTAACTCTTGGTTGGGGTTCGTTTTCAGGTGGCTATTTTTATTTTGATACTATGCTTCTTTGTTGCGGACAGCCATCATCATCTCTACCCCTAATGTTAGAGTTTTTGTATCTTTCTTCTATTAATAAAATCTATTTTGCGGCCTTCCAAAATTCCAAAGCCACGGCCCTATACGCTTTAAACCAGAAATTCTTTTTCTCAGCACGCCCTTTATAAATAAGCCCACAACTTAATCCCAAGCACATGATGCAACCATGCCTTCCTCCTGGTCTTTGCATAGAAAGCCGTTACCTTTACCAAGAAGAAAAGAAACATCAATCCTTTGCCTAACTAACAATCTTAGAATACCGCCAATAGGTATTCTTTATAAGTTTTCACAAATGCAATTAAAATTTACTCTCTCTCTCTCTCTCTCTCTCTTATGGCTTCTGTTCAAAATTCTTTAGGATCTTACCTGGGCCAAAACAGGAACTTCAAACCATTGTCTATTGTTCAACCAGGCAATGCCAGGCATTCCATCAATCTAGTCACAAAACAGCCTAACTCTAAAGCCCTATTTACACAACTACGAATAGAAGGAGAGAAGAAGCACTCGAATTATGGCAGTAAGATCAAAGATGGTGAATGGAGGGTCTGTTGCAGTAATGATGGGTCATGCGGGATCGCTCCCCAGTGGTCCACGCCTTCTGTATTAGACTTGATCCAGGATTTCTATAGTGCCATAAATGTCAAGGACACCCAAAAATTGGACCAACTTCTTTCACATGATTGTGTATTTCAGGACCTCATATTTTACATCCCCTTTGGTGGAAAACAGGTCTTTCTTTCGCCTCTTTCAATGTTCAGTAACCTTTTTTTTTTATTATTGATGCCGATAAAACCAATCAGTGTTGCTTTTCTTTTTTGAGAATAAAAACAAACCAAATGCTTCAAAGGAGACCAATCTGATAGTGCTATATATTCTCAGAGTGTCATAAACTTTCTGCAAGGTTTGATGGAGGCAATGGGGCAAAATGTTCATTTTGTCCTTGATACTTTGATGGAAGGCGAGAAGTTAACTGCATGTGTAACTTGGCATCTAGGTGAGCATTCTAGTCGTTGTATATTTGTCCAATGGCATCCTCGATCTAGGCAAGGTCTCGCTTGGTTTGAATTATGAAACTTCATCTCCCCTGAGCAACCTATCAATTAGGTTTCAAAACCAAGAAGGCTGTTTCTACATTTGAGCATGGACAACAATTTTCAAAAACAGACAAATGGATACGGGCTAGCTGAGTTTGTACTCATATTGGAGTAATGGAACTGACATAATTACAATAGCTTGGTTATTAAGTACCTCCTCCCAACTGACATTCAACTGTGAATTTCTTGCAGAGTGGAAGGGAAAAGAGATACCATTTACTAATGGTTGCAGTCTCTTTGAATGTCAACAAGTTGATGGAAAGCTTATTATCAGGTTCAATTTCTGTTATAATATATAAGCAGATGATACTTGCGAGTTTGTTTGACAACCAGGGAATTAATGACATATTTGTTAAAAGCAGGAAAATCACTGGAGTAGAAGAATTTCCAGTGAAGCCTGGAGATTTGGTGCTGGTATATAGAACATCATTGATATCTTTTGTTTAATTAACAAATTTCTGTTAATTTCCATTAATCGTTTTGTTACTTTGCAGAAACTGTTGAAAGCAGTAAGCAGTGTTTTTGACAGCTTCCCCTTCGCAGCTGAACGTAAGTAACATTTTCCAATCAACTCATTCTATGAACAAAGGTCATCTTTTTTCCAATCCTCACTGACGATTGCCTCGATCACCATCCCTGCATTTAGGACAGAAATCTCAAATTCAGATTCTTCGCTAGCTCCTCCAATGTATTAAAAAACTTCTCCAGAAGTCAGGAATTGATTTGTGCAATTTTAGGAAGTAGAATATTCCTAATTCTGATATACATAATCCCCAAATTAACAAAAAAAAAAAAAGCACATAAAAGGTTTGTATATATAATTAATATTGCTAATTTGCTTCTTGTATCTTTGCAGAGTTGCTGACAGGATCCCAGGGAACACATGAGGGACTAATCAAGCTTCTAGAAATGCTTGGTGCTTATAAGAAGAACTAACCCCAAGAGTTACCGGAATTCTGCTGTTAATTTGTGCCTGCTTTTACAGAACCTGAAAATACTGGTGCCATGCCAACGTATAGTGTAGTGTGTACTTGTCATTGATATATTTTCTACTACCGGAATGCTTACAATCCCTTGAGAACTTTATCAAGCCAAGGCTAGCACCTTTCAGTTTTAGTAACTTTTACTTAAGCATGTACATAAAAAATCTTCTTGTCTCACTCTTCCATATTTTTGTATCTCATTCCTGGTGCATGCGGGTGAGTACAAGTACAAACTCATTGTCATACTCATACATTCTTATATTAAGTTTGACATAGATGAGTCAAAACCAAAATTAAATGAGTATTAAAGAAACAGTTGACTATCACATAAATATAAACTAAAATTTAAAGGTTGAAATCGTTCAATGCATCTTTGCATAGAACATTGTGCAGGTAACATTTTACGTTGGCTTTATATCCTTATACAGTCTATCAAATTCATATATGCTCCGGAGAGGAAGGCGATGATGTGGGTTATACTAGCCGACATGAATGCTGAATAGAGTTTGTGTGGATGAGATCATATAGAGTTCTACTTTGAAAACAGTTTGTTACATTACACCCAATTAAAAGAAGAAATAAATGTCAAGACCGTCAATGCAAATACACTCTGCTTTAAACTAGGCAATAACTTAAGAAAATAATTGGTGAGACGTGAAAATGTTACTTTTCATTTGGTAATTGAAAATATACAACATAGTAGAAGGTGATCTCCTTCAATTTTCAATTTGTACTTTTAAAGTGACTATCCGTATTAGTTTATTTTATATTGGAATTTCGAACTCGAACCATCTCAATCACGTCATTATTATCCTTCAACATATATTCGACAAACATCATGTGATGGGTCGCATCGGAAAGGTGGAATTGTTACTATTTCCAAAGGTATCGCCAATCTGATAGAGGTGGACTCAGCCCACAACGCCCGCGATGCACAAACATTAATCCCTCCCGAGCTGTGTATACTAGCCTCGTACGTTACTTCCACGTGTTATTCTTCCCTGCTGCATATTAAATAATTTTTCATACAGCTTAACATGCATGTGATCATGGAGCGATGGCGACAATCTTTTAATTCCTTACATCTATCTCTCATCCATTTGCTGGGGATATAATATAGATCAGAAGGTCCTTCGCTTTTGTAGGACATTAGTTCATCCTTATACCAATGATGATGACACATATTACACTTTTTTTTTTATTTATCCTTAATATTGCAGCAAAAAATGACAGTACAGTGAAAATGAAAAAGTTTGCGCGGAGCTAAAAGTTGGGTAATATATGTTACCCAGCATTTGATTTAATGGCTTAAAATGTTTATGTTTTCATTATTTTAAGTAATAAATTCAAAATTTTCATTCACAAATAAAAATGCAGTGCATCACAACGGAATGAATTCGATCACTAACGGTAACAATAGTAATTGTTACTAAAGAAAGTTAATTAAGCCACCTCTGTCATCCTTAATTTCGTGGGTTCTTACTTCCTAGCTACCAATTAATGGGATAATTTCATATTTAGTTTGAAATATATATATAACGAAATTTACTTGATATTAACAATTTGGGGTGTAGAATAAATCATGGAGAGAAGTGCATCTGTGCTACTATCCAAAGCAACATTAAAATTTCTCAACTCTTGTGAACATTAGGAACCAGTAATAAATTATGGATGAGAAAGGTTTACAGACTCATTAAAGAGAGAAGTAAAAATGACAGATTAAAGAGAAAAAGATGAACAGGTTTAAAGTACAGATTGTATTACAAAATTGTAGAATCAAACGAGTGATACAAATAAATAACTTTACGTTTAACTAATGAAAGGAAAAGAAAAAAGAAAAAAGAAAAAAAACCTCTGCTTTCCCATCAGCAAATTATTCATATTTTCTTAAAATAATATGATGTCCGTAACCTGAGCCAATTCATGGGGGAATGTAATAGTAAAGCTAACTTATAATTAAGTAAATAAAAAAGAATATAGTGTATGAAATATAAAATTGGAAAAGTCTCTTAAACTTCAAGGTTTTGAAAAAAGACCAAACCCAGAAAGATCAAAGGAACTCCAATTCTCGATCATCAAATTCGCAGAAATCGATAGCTGATCATCCACTGGAAAGGACTCAAACTGTTGCAGCTGCAGCACTGGTTGCAAATCAAAGTTTGGGTTAGTACTTGCAGCATCATCAGACCACAAGGCATCCTGCACTATTTCATCAGCTAACAGATTTGGTAACCCAAATGCAGTCATGTGATTAGTTTCCAACAATTCCTCAATACTTTTAGTCTCTTCTAGCTGTTGATTAACTTGAGGCGTTTCTTGAAGCATAAAAGATTCTGGAATTGAAGGAACTACCGGTTTCTGGCACTCCATCGATGAACCATTCTGGCTGCTGATATCTTGTTCTAAGAAACTCCATACATCAATCCTTTCGTTAGCTTCATTAGGCAATTCTTGAGTAACAACCTCAGGGTGATCAAAACTTGTACTCTGGTTCAAGAATTTAGCAAAAACAACTGCTAGATCAATATCCGTCCCGGTAGAAGGCTCTGGTTGATTCCCTGAGTCCCCATCAGGAGAACTACTAACCCCAATCATCTCATCCTGGTGACTGCCAAAACTACTTAAATTCTTTCTATAATTCATGGAAAGATGACCGCCTTTCTCGACCCTGCTAAACTTGCCTCTCCGACTCTTGCGACAGCCACCACCAACAGGAACATTCCTAAGAGAGCCACCTTTAGTCCAATACCTTCTGCAACCTTTGCAAAAGTACCTGGGCTGTGACAAGCTGTAGTTGTTATAGTAACAGAATTTCGTATTGGCAGAGGCACAACGTGGACAATTCGGAGCAAGTTCAACGTTGGATTTCCACTTCCTGTCAATAGGGAATGGCCTAGGAGGGCACTGCAACATCTGGTCACAAACTGTGAACATTTTTGTGTTACAAGCACACCCGAAGCTAGCAAAATGCCAAAGATTAACAAATGCTCTAATGTTGTGATAATCTAAGGGGAAAAGGGAGAGGAATTTTGTGGGAGAGAGATCTAGTTTAGTGGAAGGGGCATGTGGGAGAAGTTTGTAAGGTTTGTAGGTTGTATATGTTGCGTTGATAGTGCAAAAGTGGGCGGTTGGCCGGCCGTCAGGATCAAGAAATGGAGGAGATTGGGAGTTGGAAGTGCATTGATGTGTTGTTTTTATTGCTTTGTGATTGTGATGGTAAGTTTCTTCTTCTTCTTCGCTTTTTTTTTTTTTTTGTTTTTGTTTTTTGTAGTGCACTATAACTGGGTTTCATTAGTAGGTGGATGTATGTGGCTCTTTGTATTGAATCATGTGCATTTCTACCTTGCCACACCCTGACAGTGATTGAAGTTGCCAAGTCAAAACAATCCTAGTGTCGTGTTATATATATATATATATATATATATATATATATATATATATATATATCCTCCGCTTTTAAATAGGCAATAACTTAAGAAAATAATTGGTGATTATTTTCTTTGTTATAAAAAAGGGATGATTACATGTCAGAATTTAAATGGAAGGATTAATTTGTTAACGTGAACTCTTTTGATATTTAATACTGGTGAGATAGTAAAAATATTTATGATACTATATCAAAGCACAATTGTGGACATCATTAGTTAAGATGATATAAAAGCAAAACAGAGTTAAAAGCCGATTTGAATTTTGTCTAAATGTGTTTGTTTTATAATGGTATCAGCTCATTTATGATAACAACATTATTTATCTTTATGTGGATTGACATGTTTAATTTATAGATGATACATTTATACATATTTAATTGATCATATTAATTGATAAATTTATATTACTAAACATATCTAATTTTCATTTAAAATCATTTATCGAATTACCAATATTTAAGATATACAAAATACCTTATTATTTATAGTTAAATAAATTAATTATATTTAATTGAATTAATCGTGTCTTGCTTAACATATAATATATGTGTCATACTTCCCTAATAAAATCAGCATGATGATCAATGGAAATGGAGATGCTTGATTTAGTCATGATTGATGATAACATTTATTCATAATTCAATGACATTATTTTCTTGGATATCGGAATTCTAACCACATGGGTAGCATACACGGCAATTTCGGAAGAAAAGAAGCGAGAAATGTCGGCATGGTTCGTATATGAACATAATACAGTGTACTTTGCTTGTGGGGAAATTACTTGGATTGATGAACGAAGGATCGTCGCGGGCATGTTGAGTTGCACGTGCATCATTGGCTACGTGCCATCCTTTCCTTCCTTTCACTTCCATAAAAAAAAAAAAAAACTTTAGTTAAGTAATTAAGTAGTAATATTAACTTTCATTTTAGTCAACAATAGGCCTTGATTTCTGATATTTGTGGATAATGCTTGCCACACGTCTTTCTTGCTATTCCTTAATTAATCCATCACATGTCCTGGTCAACGAATCCTCTCTAACTATTAAAATTCCCAAAAAGAAATTAAGATGTTGTTATTAAATATTAAATTTATAAACCAAAACCTAATTTATCACGTGAAAATGTATTAATTTCATATGTAAGTAGAGATAATAAATTTATCAAACGATTGCAACATTATATATAAATATAACAAACATATCATAAAAAATATTATAAATGAAAACTGTGATTCGTATTATTTTTTAAAATGTATATTTAACTTAAAATTATACCAAGTAAAAGGAAAGAAAAAAAGAAAAGGTAAGAATTCAGGGCAAGCTATAGATTGTAGCTATGTAATGCACATGAGAAAAGTTGAGCACTCTTTATCTCTATATTTGAAAAAAATAAAGCTTATGGCTGTTTGAGTGGTCACTATTCTTGCTTGATGATGTTTACTTCCTGGTTCCTACAAGCTGGAAGCAAGAGGAGTAGTCTCCTTCATATTTAACCTTTTTCCTTTGATAAAGCTCTCATCAATGCACCTTTTACAACCGCAAACACACTCAACATTTCTTTTCTGGATATATCACTTCCCTGCAAAACCAAACTAGGCTACTACAGCATAATTATTATGTGATGCAAAGTTTGAAGATGAAACCAACTGAGATACACATATATTGTTTGGGTAAAGGCAGCTGTTGATTGCATATCTTTATTGGGATTTGATTAAAATATTTTTTCAAGACAACATGCGATATTCCCCACGTGGGGGAGTTTTGCGTCGTTTTCATGAAAGATGCAAAGCTAAGAGGATTTGTATAGCCTCCACCTACGTCTAGACTTCATATATCATCATCGAAAACTCCTTTTTCATTGCTTGCGTTTGCATTTGGCAAATCCTTTCTGAAATTGCCATCTTAATTTCTCTACCATACCTTCACAAATAGCTTTCCACGTTGAAACTGAATCAGTGTTCAATGAGCAAGAGCTAGAGTAAATTGGCACACATGTTTATGTGGAGGAAGAAGAAAAACAGGATTGACATGCAAACTTTGGGGACCGGCCCTAGAATTAGTGGTGGAGAGTGGAGACGTCAAGAACGTTCCAGCTTATTTGATGATTTAATTTTGAGTTTGATTTGTGTATATATGATTCATGATGCTTATATAAGGTTTTTGTATTATTTTTCTTAACAAACAAAATAAGGAGAATTAAGTTTTAAATTACGTAGAAACAAACGAAATTGAAATGTTTTAATGTAGCGATGATGCATGCTCACTGATTATATGTAATCAAAAGAGTTTTACGTGACTAGCAAGGTCTTATTTCAAAAATTAATTTTTTTTTTTCACAAATGTATATTGAAAAATTATTTGATTGTGATTAAAATTATTATTTGTAAATGTAATTATAACCCCAACAAAAAAATGAGAGAAGATTTAATTATGTGTGCTTGATAAATGAATTAAAACATTTACTTGAGAAAAATTGCTAATTTAATAGTAAAATTTATCTCTCCTCATTTCTTCATTTGTCCATCCATGTTTGACAAGTACAAAATGTAAAGAAGCTACCTTGATTTAAATAAATTTATATGTTTATTATCAACAAAAATAAAAAAAAATTAGGTGGTTTTTTTCACCTAAGAACGGTTAAAAAGTGGAAACCAAATCAAAATGCATAAATTAATAAATCTTGCTGAATAGAGTATTCGGTATAAAATGGCCCTCCAACACTATTCAATGGCCCAGAGATGCGGGCTATTAATTTGAAGAAAAGGGTAAGCCCAAGATGAGGAATCCGGATTAGGCTTGGCATAGGCCCAATTTAGTTAGGCCATGCCCTTTATGTTTATTCCACTACACTTGTTTTCAGTTATCATACTACATAGTTACGTTATGACTAGGTTCTAACCGATGAATACGGAGAAGAAAAAGGAAATGTTGCTAAGAAGACTGGATATGATATTTTTCACTTGAACCTAACTAGTCCAATCTTTATGTCGTGATCTTAACACAAATCCCTCACCGAAGACAAAATGTTGTTATCCCTGCTGGAGTTAGGTCAGCCGGCACCGCGCTTTCGAGGGACCAATTTGGCACTTGAGAATGCTGATGGGTCATCCCGACGTAATTACAACTTTAATATTTTACTACTCTCCTCTATCCCTCTTTACACTTCTGTTTGATTTCTTTATCAAACAAATTCATCCGTATTAAATTAAATTTTTTTTATAATTTTATTGAAAAAACATAAATAAAATTCAATTAGTTCACTTATGAAAAAAATTATGTTGGTAATACTTTTCTATAATAGTATAATTTTCATGAAATCATTTAACAATATTCTAATATTAATTATGTTTTGAAAGCATTTTAATAATTAAATAATGCCTGGATTTAGTGTTAAATAACAAAAGTTTTAGTAATACTATAAGATAACAAATTATATGGTAAAACATATTATTTTTGTTAAAGTATTTAATTTCTTCCACCATCCCACCTTTTTCTCACAAGTCACAAGCTTAGGATAAATACAATTTTCTGTTAGTTTCTGTTTGGAGCTGACTTTGGTAATCCCATCAACTTCCCAAGCTTCCCCTGTCGTGTCTCTTAATTTTCCTTTGTGGTACGAGAGATGGCAACTTGTCTTGTAGTAGCAAACTCCTTACTTTCCTCTCCTCATCCACTCAAAGCCAGCACCCAAAAGCGCCCTCTCCAACCCATCTCATCTATCTCTCTTCTGCACTCCCCAAAACCCAAGAAACCCACCAACCCAGCATTCCTTAAAGCCCCTTCTTTCCACTCAGATTGTTGTAGAATTCGAGTTCTTGCTCGAGCTTCCCTTGGGGAAACCGATGCCTCCGCAGACGAGCCCTTGCCTCTGGTGGGTGAGGACTCTGCAGCCTTCAATTTGGGGACCCAAAGCATTGTTTCTTGGGTTTATTTTACTGTTATCTTGGGAGTTGTTCTTTATGTTCTCGATGTTGCCTGGATTGATAACTCAACTGGGTTTGGAAAAGCTTTTATCGATGCTGTTTCAAGCCTCTCTGACAGCCCTGAGGTTAGTTTTTCCTAGCCTGATATAGCCTAGTTTTGGAGACTTCTCCTGGTGAATTTTTGTTTTAGTTTGAATTATTGTTAGCTGCCACAAATTTATGGTCGTGTCCTTGTTCCATCTAAATGTTTACTATAAATTACAACGTTGCTCATGTTGATATTGTGTTCAATGCATATTTATAATTGTGTTATTATTTGGATTATTATCATATTCACCACGCCTAAAATCAAATTTATATACTCGCCACAACTTCAAATTAATAATTTTTATGTAATATTTCAATGTTGATTGTAGAGTTCCATATTTATTTCATAGACATGTGACAAATATATGAACTTGCTGCTGGATGTTTCAAACTCCAATTCTCCGGATAATAATCCTATTTCTATTGGAGAATGTATGTTCAACAAAGCATGAGTTGGGCCTATAACTTTTGGTTTGGGAATGGAAGTTCTAGAATGATTGGTGCCGGTGTTGAAGGTCCGTTTTTATGTGGAACTATCACATTATATAGTTAAAGGGACAACATTTTAGATGCAATGACAGTTTGAAGGAGTAGACATGAAATTTTATCTTCTGGAACTCATTCACAAGAATGGTCATGTACCAATTCAGAAGGTCTCAATTCTCTCAAGCAGTCCTCCAGTTGGATAGGCTTTTGTAGATTAGGTATATTTTGGCCGGTTAATTGATAATCCGCACCTAGACTGAAGAGGAATGTACTTCTAATGGGATTTAATTTATTTTCATATGTGCTGAAGGTAGATGTTGGAATAATATACATTCAAGCTCTTTTATCATTCTGAAAATTTGTGTATTACAGCTGTTTTGATAAATGTACCTGTTTCTAGGATAGAGAAGTCAACCATTTTATTTCTGAAAGTGCAGATATGAAGGAGTTTTAATCTAAAAGAATGAAATAAGTGATTCCATAAACCATCAGAGAGTTCTAATCGCAACATAACACAAGAACTTATTAAATTTCTTTTAGAAACTTTATTGTGAAGTGTGAACCATTTTTGCAGAACATTAAACCTCAATTGGACATAACTGGGAAGTTTAAATCTTCTTTTTATTGGAAGAGGAAGGAGGGATTTTAATATGCGTTAACTGAAGCAGCAAATTGCCTGCAACTTGATAAAGTGGAAAATATACAAATTAATTGTGTTAACATATTGGAGCAAAGGGATTGTTGCAGAAAAGGTAAAAGGAAGAATGTATTAGTTTTCTCTTTTGAACACCTCTTGGAGGTAGAGTACAGAAAGATCAACTGATCTAAAACTGAGATCATGCAATGTAATGGCAAGGATGTACATGTTTTGTGATGAAGTGGCTTTCACGGATCCGTCAGATCTTGTTATTAATCTGAGTTAAGTTATTAGGATAATTGTGGGATGCTTAGTTTTCTGAAGTTGGGTCTCATTCTTGTACCAAATTATCTTAGGAATGATAGCTCAATTACAATAAGTTAGTATTTTCCCAGTTCCCTCTGTATTTTTATAGAGTATATCTTACTAAGATTTCTGTTATTGAGGACTCATCTAGAGAAGTTTTGATTGATTAACTGACCATTTCTCTCTCTCCCTTCCTTTCTTTTCTTCATCTTCTTTGGCTTCTTCTTATTTTTCTACATCTCCAGCTTGTCTCCTTTCTCAAATCGGTTCTAGGTTATTGCTTCTTTTGAAAGGTAAAAAAGGCATATGTGATCTAGATTGAGCCATACTTATGATATCATGTAGGTAATAGCTGATGGTTTGTCAAATGGAGCATATTGTTTGGAAGGAGTTACTTGTAATGTCATCTTTCTATGGTTCTTTCCTACAAATGGAGCAATAGATAAGTTGTTCACAATTTTGAATATTAAGTTGGTCTTGCTTGAGAAAAGGAGGACAATGGCAATTACATTTGGATTTTGGAGAAGTTAAAGTTGTCTGAAGAATCAATGTGGTTTAAAGCTATTTGCTGAACTGACACTGTGCTTGGTAAGGGAGAATAGTAGAAGGATGTAAAGTGGATATTGAAAATGGAAGAGTGAAGACATTATTCTTATGATTGGTAGGATAGAAGAGAGAGAAAAGATTATAGGAGTGATGATTATTTTCTATCCTTTCTATAGAATTCAATCTTCCTAAATTGGGAGGAATAGGAGAGAGCTTGATGGGTGTGGTTCAAGTGCTGTAATCTAATTAAATTGCTTATTTCAAAGGCCATTCCCTTTTTTTTTTATCCTTTTAAATCTCTATCATGTGATTTAGGGATAAGTCAAATGACTCC
>NW_018397260.1:2625392-2626038 GCF_002168275.2 Theobroma umbraticum | reverse complement strand
TTATTAATATTTTAATCATAATAATATTAAATTATAAATAAAATATTAGTATTTTAAAATTTTAATGATTAAATTATAATAAAATATTAGTATTTTAAAATTTTAATGATTAAATTATAATAAAATATTAATATTTAATACTTTAAATAAATTATAAATTATTAATATTTAAAAATAGAATAAAAATAAATAATTATATATATAATAAAAGATATTTTAATCTTTTTATTTTCTATTTCTTTCTTATTTTAAAATTATTGTTACGAACTAAATACTGTAATAAGTTATAATAATTATTCTTACTCTATTTTATTGATCATACCAAATTACGTAATAACTATTTTATTATATTCTCACCTCATTATATTCTCATATAATAGTTATTTTATTCTATTCCTATTTATTTCATAACCCAAATATACTAATATTATTCAAAAAAAACCCATTTAAAACTCCAAGAATTAAGTCACAAATTCCATATTTTCCAACTACTAGTACATCTAAGAAAAACGTTCAATAGTTTCAATTTCAACATTGCGAGTAGCACATAAAGCAGCATTACGGGCAATTAAACCTCTTCTAGCCTACATTACAAATTGCACCTTTCTGCACTCTCAATGATCCAGGTTTTTGTTTTTTTTTTTTT
>NW_018397260.1:2623705-2625215 GCF_002168275.2 Theobroma umbraticum | reverse complement strand
ACCCAACTCGAAGGGAAGGGTGCAACTCTATAATAAATTAATAAGATTCTTGAATGGAATGAATATCTAGCAAAGTACATTCCAACTCTATTACGCCAGAGCAGCTGGCCGGATGTGCTTGGCTTCAGGTTTCTGTAATATACCTAGAAATAGATGCATAGTGTGGAGAGCATGTTCTTTTTGTATGATATATATGCTAATAAAGGTATTCATCCTTTAGCGTTGGTTGACAATCGCCTATTAGCGCCTATTTAAACTAGTAAGTTCTACCTTAGTCAAACAGTAATTTAATGAATAAGAATTTTTATTATATTAAAATTTTTAATTTTTTTCATTTACTTAAACAATCATAAAATTTAGACATAATATTCAAAAAAAACTCTAAAATTATTTTTAAAAATTTAACAAATCTTTATTTTTTTTATCACATTCAATTATATTATTATACTCTTATTATGTACCAAATAAACCCATATAATTAACCGTTGATTAATTATCATTACTTATAATGTCACTTATCATTTTACACTCATGTGACACTAACTTGAATTTATATAACTGATAATTATTTTTTTATTTTTCTTGGATAAGTGAGATAGTATAATTGTCAAAAAAACACCAATTAACTACCAGATGAGTTTTTTACCCATCACTGCATGCGTTCTGGATCACTTCACATTACTGGGTCATAATATTTGCGTTTACTTTGGTAATGCATGAGATTAAGGGATGCTGCATGGAAATGATTTATACTACGTTCTGAAACATATGAATGCATAGTTCATTTTGTTTGCGAATGTATAATTATCGTGTATATATAAAACAATCTCGTTCTTTTTGTCCAGTTCACTGTTCCCTAGTTATCATGTGTCTTCATCCAATTTTTTTGCGGGATCTCATATAATAATAAACCTAATTCTTTAAAAAGAGACATGAAAATTTATTATCTCATTTATAGAGTCGGAAAATACAACAAATGATACATGTTTTATGCCTGTATAACCATCTCAACCCAAATGTGTTGCCATCGTGCATCTTTATATACAATTTTCAAACTAGAATTAACCTGTTCCCACTACCAATGGAGCCGGAAACTAGCTGCTTGCATTGCTGGATGCAGAAAATATGCACCTAGTGTCAATGCAGTGATGGTCAAATAGGGCAATCGAATAAATTCCTTGTAGTAATCTTTGGGCAACTTTTGACGGCCATCGAGGATAGCTGCAAATGGAATGATGCTTGTTCGCTTCTTTACAACTTCAAAAGTCTCGCCATGTTGCATAGCCAGTCTCCTGTCACCATTCCAAACACCGAATAGATGATGTCCAATCAAACCGATTGAGGCTGCAATGGCTACAGAGTTTCCAATCCAAATTGTGTGGGCCAAGCACCAGATAACCTGCCCTACCATCTGAAAAGATAGAGAAGGTAAAAATTTGACACTATGAAACATAGAACAAGGAACAGCAAGTGTTCCACAAGAAGATGCCTAGAAAGTAAACAAATAAAA